>NC_056725.1:1292491867-1292494917 GCF_019279795.1 Protopterus annectens | reverse complement strand
ACCTTCCCCCTTTTTTGGCCTTGCAGACCAGGCTCGTCAGGCTAATGGGGCGGTAGTTCCCAGGGTCCGTCGTGGCTCCCCCTTTGTGGAGTGGGATAACCGTCATGGTGCGCCATTCAGTGGGTACAAAGTCTGAGGTGAGGCTATGATTGAACATGGTACTTTGGTAGGGTGCCAGTTCATTCTGTAGTTCGTGTAGAACGCAACCTGGGATATTGTCAGGTCCCATGGATGCTGTGTTCTTGGCTTTGGAGAGTGTGTTTTTTACCTGTGCAGCCGTGATTATAGGAACTTTGCATTCTTCCAGTATAGAGATGGGCCCTCTAGGGGGTGAGAGAGGGGTAAAGTTAGCACTGAACCTATCTGCTAGGATCTTGGCAATATCAGTTGGTTCTGTATATTTAGTGCCATTGTGCTGTATCTCAGAGCAGATCTGAGTGTTCCCGTTTAGATTCTTGACATAGCTATAGAATGCTTTGTGGTTGTCTTTAGAGTCAGTGGCAATTTTGTTTTCATAACCAGCTTTGGAGGATTTTATGAGGGATCTCAGCTTCTTACTGAGGCTGACCAGGGAGTTCCTCCAGTCATGGGATTTTACTCTTTTTTTGCAAGTTTCTTTCTTCTGTTGTAGAGTTTGTTTATGGCAGAGGACCACCAGATTGGCTTCCTTTTTTTGGAGGATAACATCTTGGTTCTATTAGGGATAGCATGATCCATGCACTCATGTAAGTGCTTATAAAGTGCAATTTAGGATTTCAGTCATACCTCTGTCCGTGCATGGGTGTCATGAAGTTTTCCACTTCTGTCTTAAGAATTGTGAAGTTGGGTTTGGAGAAGTTTTTAGGGGGGTTTCCCTAATTGGGGGTGGGGGTGGGATGTGGATGTCTAGGCTGATTAGCTTGTGGTCGGATCTGACCAACGAGGAATTGACCTCTGGTGTGGAACACTGGTTTCCAATGCTGGTAATGACCAGGTCTAGGATATTGCTGCCCCTGGTGGGGGTGTGAATAAGTTGATCCAAGGTGTTGGAATTTATGAATTCTAGAAAACATTGAGCAAAAGAGTTGGTACATGAGTAGTTTTCCCAGTTAATGGTGGGGTGGTTGAAATCACCCATTATTAGGGTGTTGGGTTGTACCCTAATACTTTCCAGTGTATCAAGAAATGATGAGTGGGAATCCTGGGGCATGGTGGGGGGTCTGTGGCAAGCTACAGTTTGGATTGCGGTGTTGTCCAGAGTTAGTTGCACTTGGATAATCTCGGATGCATTATGCTGTGCAACTAGCCTGGAGGTGTGGATATCATTAATGAATATGGACACACCTCCGCCTTTAGTGCTTTATTCTGGGTTAGGTGGCCAAAAGGTGTGGTATGAATTGTAGCCTGGTAATGCAGGGGTGCACTCTGGAGCTTTGAACCAGGTCTCTGTCACTGCACAGATGTCAATGTTCTCCATTTTAAGGAGTGCCTTGAGTGAGTGCATTTTGAGGTTTAGACTTCTAGCATTGAGTAGCATTATCCTCAGATTTTTCTTGCTTGTACCTGTTACGGTGGTGAATTTGTCATTTTGAACCTTGCCTAAGGCACTATAGGGGTGGCAAGAGCCTTAGCCAGTATCTGGAATCCCAAGGGGTGGACAGGTGCAGGCCATCTCTGGCAAAGCATCGTGGTCTGTCGATCATGTCGTCCCAGGCAGACAAATACTGGATCCCCTTAGAATGACACCAGAAGCTTAGCCAATTGCTGAAGTCAATCATTTTGTCCTTGTACTGTGGTATCATTCTGGGTGATGGCAGGATGCTACTCAGGGTTAGGGTCATACCTGCCTGGGATACAAGATCAGAGAGCTCCTCCATGTCTCTTTTCATGTAGGCCAGGGAGGTATGTCTCAGGTCATTTACACCAACATGGATAATGACAGTGTCATATTTGTACTTATTGTGGAGTGACCTGAGTGCATGCATTATGCAGTGGATCCTGGCACCTGACAGGCAGCTGACAGTAACTTTCTCCTTGTTTAGTCTAGTGAGTGGAACATCAGTGTGTCTGACTATAGAGTCACCTATGACTAGAGTGTTGGGTACGTTGTTATGGCTTATGGGCTGTGGTTGAGTGGCACACTGAGTTTGTACATGCGTAATGATGTTTATAAGCTTCAACTGCATACTAGTGCCTTATTCATTATAACACCAACACACTCCAGTCATCTTGTAATCGGTATGTCGCACGTTATACAGCAGACAGATGTCGCAATATGTTCATGTATGGATTTCCGATAGTAATTGGAATGTGATAGTGTGATTTGTCCCGTCCCTCTTCTGCACAGACTATTATTCCATGTACTGTCAATGTTTGTATGGGCACATTCTTATTATCTATGTCAACAAATGGAATGCATGTGTTACAGAATTTGTACGTCAACATATATTGTTTGCATGTGAGTATGCATATATACCTATTATGACCTAGCTGACCTCCACGGGGAGGTCCATTAGAACCGGCCCATCCAACCCTGGCACACTTGGATCCATAATTGCATACCCATAGTTCCCCCACCTGCCACTACTCTACAGCACTCATCCTTGCTGTGGATGCAGGTGGGATAAGAACACGCCCCTACACACTGCCCACTGTCCCTGTGTTGGGACACATGTCGTACTTGTGTCATTCCATGTGTTAACAGGCTTGCACAACCTACTTATCCGTGTACAGCTACATCCTGGTCTTAACTGTGTTACACCCATCAACTGAAGGCACCATATTTTTGGTGTCCCGCAAGGGACGTCACTATCCATGTTTAAAGTGTAAACCTTGTAGATCTCTCCCACTGGTAGTTTCCTGCTGGTGGTCTGGGAACCAGTGTTGTATTTACCTTTATTGCATGTCTGTATGTCTCACCGACCTAGCTGGGGGGGGTGGTAAGTAGACGTTTGTTAAGGTGACCTCCCACCAACATATGCCCGGTCTAAACATGTCACCCGTAACTGCTGTAACATAAACTAGGTATATACATGTGTATTTCACTGTAACATATTTATATATATTTACAT
>NC_056725.1:1292364367-1292486867 GCF_019279795.1 Protopterus annectens | reverse complement strand
ATAGGTATTTTGTATACGGACATACGTACTGTATGGGACTATTTCATAACATATGGGACATAATTATGTCCTACTACGCAGGACATTTCACATTTATTATGAATTTGGTATGGACACACCTGCCTAGAGGGGGACTGTCCCTCACAATTTGGGACAGGTGGTAACCCATACCATTGGGCTAGGCTTGGCAGTTGGCAGCGTGCCAACACAATGCGTTTCACTTCCACTTGGTATAACTAGCGACACTACAATGGAATACGGGCATGGGGTTTTAAATATCTTTGTTTGAGGGACAGGGACTTAATATTCAGCTACATGCTTTTGTGTTTACTTCTTATTGTGGTGTTCACAAGTTGTCTTGTATGCTTTGCATACATTTCAGTATCCACGGACACTGACAGGAGTGATTACTATTGGAGGCAGGCTGTACAAGTCAGCATTTTAGGTTGCGCGTATGCAGCCGACATGATTACGCCTCCATGCATCGCTTGGACACGCCCCCTGCACTCGTGCACGTTTCCTATGCACATGGCCGTTACGGCAGCGCGCCTTCATTAATCTGCATGTGGTGCTGCTGTGCCATCTCTATGCTGCATGGTCGGTGCAAGGCTAACGCCGTCCTTGCGCCGAGCTTCATGAATCCCAGAGATGGTAGATTATACCCTGTGAATTACAGACAACCTGACAGTTGACAGATTGATAATCTTTATGGTTAATAAACCTTCTTCCCAGATCACCATTTAGAGCCTTTATTTCAGTATGGGAACACTCTATGGCCCAAAGTACCTCAGGAGAATGTGATATGTCATAAAAGTCTCTTATTGTTTTGGATCTCCCCTGTATGGTACACGAAAACCACATATGCTCCCCCAAATGCTGCAATATGACTTTGAAGTACTGGTGGAGATTCCTTAAGCAGATGGTTGAGATACCCCCACTGTGTCCCCCATTAATCACTAAAAGGTCCATATAGCTAGTATTGTTGAAGCCACACATGACTTGCTGTCCATCAGGATTGGTAATGCACAACTTCTACAGGCCTTTGTATGAGGGGGCACATATAAACAAACTCCTCCATGTTGACTTGTCCACATAGTAGCAGTCTGTAATCTCAGTGCTATGAAGGGTGTGACATGTTAAGTGCAGTAAGGTGACATGGCACCTCCCAGATTGACAACATGCAGCACCATGACTGTAAATCATTGTGTGTATTGTGTCTTCTCAGTTACTGTAGCTGGATTGCACATGCATATAAGTTACTGAGCAAGTGCAAGATCAGTGCCATTTTGTATAGACAGCCAGAGTGATTGCAGGCATGAATCGAGATGTATATGTGAGTGTGTTTGAAGTAATGTCTGTCAGTTAGCGTAAATATATGGCCCAGCTACAGCTCCTGATGTGTTTATGTGCAGTAAACTACATGAACCAATCACAGTGCCTCAATGTTTCATTTGAATGCATGATATGAGCAACAATGACTACAGGCAACAAGAACAGCCTGTTGCATATACAGGTTTGTTAATGCTGTAGTTACACATAGTACTGTTCCATTATTTCCTTACTGTAACTCCAGAATTATATGCTGGTCAATTACACTGATGCTAGCACCCACAGTCCTGATATCAATACCGTTCTAAATTGCTCCACCATATTGTTTACCTTTATTTGCATCCACTGATTACCTCATATTAATAATGTTGCTCATTATTAGCCATTACTCCAAATTAACATATAATACAGACAACTTGGTTGCTGCCTCCCCCACTGTATCTGTAAATTGCATACAGCATGCATGAATAATTGAAGACAATAATGCAGCAGATGTTTCTGAATCCCAAGGTATATGTCTTCTTACCAAACTCCACAAGCATCCAAAACAGCTATTTTACAGCCCCTGTCATCATTAAACCCAGCTAGAGCACAGGTAGAAAAACCAGGTACCATATATGAGACTGAACAATTTCAATTGTGAAATCCTATCTCCTTAATCTCCCAACTTGTTTATTGTGGATGTGTGTCTATAGGATGGGATATTATAGTATGTATTCTCAATGTATGTAGCATGTGAATGTGCACATAATCACAGTATAATGGGGCTGTGGTATGCATGGATGGGCTCAGAAAAGTGAGTGATGCACTGCCCTTTAAAAATGTCAAAATATGACTGTAAAGTTATATTTCTGGACCCTATTATGTTATTTATGAAACTTCTATGAAACAAATACTGTATTTCAACCTTGCTTGCTCAGCCACAATAGCATAAAGCATATGGTTCAAATACCGAAAGCAACTAACTACATTTCCTTGAAGTTGAAATGCTTTAGTTTAAATGCAAAAAGCTAATAAAAAACAAACTGCAACTCCCTCCTTATTGCAATACTCATACTTATAGTCAAGTGCAACTTGGAGAAAAAAATATCACTAAAACACAAAAAAAAATGCCGTTTCTCTGGGAAACTGCAGTCTCAGAGTGAAAAGCAGTACACTGTGAGCAGACAGTCACCACACACACATACACACACACACACACACACACACACACACACACACACACACACACACACACACACACACACATACATACACACACACACACACACACACACACACACACACACACACACACACACATGTGCGCGCGCACACAAACAGACACACGTATATGGTATGTGACGATGTGCTGAACAGTGATGTACTGAAATTCATAATAATGAATGCAAAATACGGAAAGATTGAAATGTTGAAACATTACAATGCTGAACTCAGAATACCTACTTATACCATATATGTACTACATATGTATACTGTGCCAGAGCACAGCCAATCAACAAACAATACATCCTTCAGATGAGACAATAAACCAAGGTCCCAATTGCTTGAGTTGGTGGTAGCTCAGGTGGATGCAAAAAATCACATGACACCTATTAAAGAGTAGAGGAAGTTCTCTGATGCCCTGGCCGAATTTCCACTAGTGGTATAAATATCACCTTTGTTATCCCCTGAAAGGCCACTAACCTAGTGATATTAACCAGGTCATCAAAAGATATATACAATAAAAAAGAAATAAATAAATATCATTCACCTGTACATTCATCTGGCGGGGGGGGGGGGGGCAAGTCCATCTTAATACACTCGTAGGGAAGTAGGTATTTTGATTTAAGCATTTTATTTAACATTTATGTAACTTTTTCAATATTGCTTTTCAGTAAGCTGTTATGAACTCTTGTGTGATTGTGTGTGTGTGTGTATGTATCTCTCTCTCTCTCTCTCTCTCTCTCTCTCTCTATATATATATGTGTGTGTGTGTGTGTGTGTGTGTGTGTATATATATATATATATATATATATATATCTATATAGATATATATATATATATATATATATATATATATATATATATATATGGGTCTAGGACATTTCACCAAAAGCACATTTCACCTAAACACAAATCACTAAAAGCACAATTCATCTAAAATACAATTCACCGAAACACATTTCACCTAAAGTTTGAGATGGCCTTGTCCCCAATGTAGTGCGACCCTGGAGTTAGTATATCTAGTAGGGGGAGTGTGGGGGGCACTGACCCCATATTGGGGGGTGTGGGGAGCGTAGCCCCCCAAAATTTTAAGTAGATATCATGTTTGGAAAAGAGTAATATATTGAAATTGCAAGTATCCATGTATATAGTCCAAAATATTTAACATATGTGGGGGCTATGCCCCCCACACCCCCCTAATATATATACTAACTCCAGGGTTGTACTATAGTGGGGACAAGGCCATCTACAACTTTAGGTGAAATGTGTTTCTGTGAATTGTGTTTTAGGTGAATTGAGCTTTCAGTGAAAAGTGCACACCAGTTTAAGTTTAGGTAAAATGTGCTTTCGGTGAAATGTCCTAAACCCATATATATATATATATATATATATATATATATATATATATATATATATATATATATATGCATATATACATATATGTATATATATATACATATATATATACATATATATATATATATATATATATATATATATATAAATATATATAAACATATATATATATATATATATATATATATATATAGTGCATGGAGTGCCATAATCACACCTAAAAAACAGTTAAATAACTTTCTTATTCAGCACTACTTTAGCATGAGACACGACATTAACAACACTTAGAAGGATGTTTAACAACTACTTTACCGGCTTTCAAAGCCAGTGTAACACATTGTGATTATTTTTATCTTATTTGGACTAACTTTTACTACATGGAGCAGATAAATCTCCATGTCCTACAAAGAATTATGAATTAATCTCCAGTTGTAATGAACTATTATGCGTTCTCAATACGGAGCTTCACTCTCAAGGTGAATTTTTTGGCATCTAAGTCTCAAACACATAATACAGTCTCATAATCCTCATAATCCTCAGTACTTTATATACATAAATGTATATATATATATATATATATATATATATATATATATATATATATATATATATATATATATATATGGGTCTATGTCAGAAGATCGACTTTTGGAAATACAAAAAAGTATCAAAGAGACCATAAGATCAAGTTTCTGTAAACCCAAACATCCCCAAAAAAAAAAAAAAACACACAAAAAAGTATCTTTGTTATATTTTTGCACACCCTCTACAAATTACATATACCATTTCTGAGATCTCACTGCTGTGAGGAAAAGGGTAAATTTCCATATCATGTCTTTACCATGTTCTCCATTCAAAACCTTCATATGGTCTCAACTCTATGGAGTTCAAGTGTCTGAAAACTCCATCAATTGATAGGGACCCATATAAATCTATTTGTATATATATATATATATATATATATATATATATATATATATATACATATATGGAATATGGAAACATGTTCAAGAAGCCTCAAGCATTAAAGCCTAGTGACTACAAAACATTAGTACAGAGCACCTGGAAGAACTTGTTTTACATACTTTTGAAATCCAGAGTGAGACATAACTTGTGAGTTTAAAGCATATTTTCAATAATCAAAATATTTAGATAGCTATATGAATGATACATTCATACATGCATATGTAGCTTCAGGAAGCTGCACTGGTTGCTCCTGCTAGAAAACCCAAACGTTGTTTTGATGTTTGACACTTCATTGTTAATTCAGAGAATTTCTTTTTTGCATTTTTTATAAATTATTTGTACTAGACTTAAATTTGTTTAGCTACTTCTGTAGAATTTCTTTGTCTTGACTGCTTTTCCCACTTAATTTCACTGTTGGTATTGCTTGCATCTGGCTTAGGTCTCCCATAGTATAAGGTCATCTTGAATCAGTGGTGGCTCTGTAGTACAAGTGCATTGATTGCTGCTATTTCTGAGTAATCTTGGACTTAAAGCTAATTTTTTCATTGGTCTTTACTTTTTGCTATCTGCTTTATACTGAAGTCAGCTCAGCATTCATTCTGTATTTTAAAAAAGGTTTCAGGTAGCTGCTCTGGTTGCTCCTGCTGGAAAACATTACAAAACTTGCTTTCACTGTGTGATTTTTCATAATTAGCTCAGAGAATTTATTTTTACACATTATTTCTACTGCAGTCAGGTTACTTTTGACTGTATTTTTCCCTTAATTTCAGTGTTTGCATTCTTTGCAACTGTCTGCGTTCAGACATGGTGTGAGGCCATCTTGAAGCAGTGGTGGCCATGTACTGAAAATACACTGAATTCTGAATTTTGGGGTATCATAGCACTGAGTGGTTGAATTACCACTGTTTTTCATTGGTCTTCACACTTTACTCTGTTTTATACTGAGATAAGATGCATTCAACTGTGCTAAGCTCAATAACCTGTAGTTTTATCTAAATGGTGGTTTATATGCACAAGTGAAGTTTTATCGTTAGTCCTGAGCTTTAATGGTTACCCTGCTCTGCATGGAATTGAGCATACCTGGACATAATTGCTGCATGCTGCACAAGTCCGCATGTTGCTCTCTCCTGTTGGCTCAGTTTGAAAAAGTAATCTCCCTTCCTCCATCATCATATCACCCGCCATCTTTTCCACAGAGCCTGTAAATAATAGCACAGGCCAGCACAGAGAAAGTAACAGGCTATCTTTCCTTCCACTGCCAGCCTTTTAGCTGTTGGTATCCTAAGACAGTGTAATAATTGAAATGTGCTCACTGAAAATGTATTTTTTCTCAACCAAATTGATTTCATCTGTGAGAGGTTTAAACACATGGCTGATTCGAATGCAGCCATCTTAAAATTCCAAGCATACGGTGAGCATCATAGTTTCACCCCAACTCATACAAATGTAACATCATCATACTGTTAGTGCAAAACATTCATACATCAGTACCATTAAGAAATCACTACCAATGCATCCTAGAACTCATAAGAGAAGGCAGGAATGAAACCCACCAAATACATCTACTCCATGCACACCTTCATCAACATGTCACAAGCAACAAAACACCCCTGAACCTAACAAGGATAAATCAACTTCCAGAAACATCCTAGCAATCGGTGACTTTCTTGTTAGGCATACTGATTCCATATTCACCAGGCTATACAAGAACAGGGTTGCAGTTAGATGTCACTTGGGACTAAGAATTGCTGATATTTTAAGAGACATGAAAACCATCTCTTCCAGTAAATATACTTATCCATGCTAGAATGAATGATCTGGCATGAAAACTCGTAAAAGACATGCAAAAGGACTTGCTGGAACTTGCTACTCATGTTTCCATCAAGGGTAAAACTCTGGTCTTGAATGATCTCATCCTCTCATCAAAAACGATACCTAGAGTCAAAGGAAAGATAATTGGTTTCAAGAACTGGCAAAGTGACTGGTGTGATTCCACTGGGGTCCAGTATTTGTTTTTACTGGGCCAGGATGATCTACAATCCTGTTTCTTTTGCCAAGGATGATCTACACCTCCCCCTCAGGGGCTTCTGCATAATGGCCAAATCCTTTGCTAACCCTATGTGCCCTTTTAGCTAAAGTTAATATAATAAACTTCCTAACTTAACCAATAAATAAAATCATAAACTAGACGTCATCAAGATAGCCCATCTCAGTGTCAAGAGTTTTAATAACAAACTACCCAATCTGGAGGCACTTCTTCATCTGGAATGAGTCCATGTTTGTGTTGTAACTTAACCATTTGTACAAAGCCAATGAAAGCTCCCTTTTTATGTCTGGGTTCCATGCCTGTAATAGGTTCATAGGTAAGTACTACACTAGCTGTTCTTGGAGGCCATTTTAAGCCTAGCTAGTTTCCATTTTTGTGCTCAAAATAACCTGTCCCATTTATTTATAGATTAGCCTTAGTCATCCCATGAGTGATAATTATACAGTATGCCTAATGACAGTGACTGGGATCAAACAATAGATAACATGAGGGATTCTCCCCCCATGCATGGGATAAAGCATTTAGGAGCTGCCTCTGTCCATTAGTAATATAGAGGACAGTCCTGGGGTAAATTTTCTTGTTTCCCATCCAGAACTCTAAGTTGAGCTTGAACATGGACAAGAATGAACTTTGTTTTATCTGGATGGGGACACTGTTCCACAGCAGCGGTATCCTGTGCAAGGTGTATCTGTCCCTCCAAACCATTCTGTTGATGTTACAGAAGAAGTTTATATCTATAGGCTGAGTATTTCTGATGATATTTGACTCACTGATATGCAATAAATCCATCAGTAATGTGTCAGAGGATGCCTTGTATGCCAGACACAGGTCACTCCTTAACAGTCTGTAGGATACTGAGTATAATGACAGGGCTTTGACATGCTTCTTATGCCTTGTATCCTTTTAGAATGGTATTTATATGGGTTTTCCAGTTGTTGCATGAGTCTGTACAGATACATGCCAAAGGGGACATCATATTCAATGATTGTACTAATGAGGGCTGAGTAAAGGCAGGCAATGACATCCCTAGA
Source organism: Protopterus annectens (assembly GCF_019279795.1). Lineage (NCBI taxonomy): Eukaryota > Metazoa > Chordata > Ceratodontiformes > Protopteridae > Protopterus > Protopterus annectens. The sequence goes on along the minus strand of NC_056725.1, from coordinate 1,292,478,932 downwards.
TCTAGACACAAGCCCTGTGTTTATGAGCTGTTCACTTTCTTAAAACAGTAGACACATGTTGGTCAAAAGTTAGGTCACTTTTTGCATAAGTTCCCAAATCCTAAACAACTGGGTCAACTCTTAGAGGAGTATTGTCAATGTGGTAGCTGAATGGGAAGATGACTTCCCAAAGGATACAGTAATGCATTTTTGGCATTCAGTTTCAGTCCATGAGTTTGGCACCAGTTATTTATTTAGGATAAACCTTCCTACAGGATGGCCAAGTCATTTAGGAATTCAATGACTGTTCCTTGCTTTCAGCCATCTGCAAACTTAGTCATTTAATGCCTCCAGGCTCCCCGGACATGGCACAAGGTCTCAGTTTTCATCAAGAATTCCATCCCTTCTGAGGAGATACTTATTGACACTACCAGTAAGCTCACTGACCTCCAGCTTACACTAGGTAAATTGGATCCTCCAGTTATAGCTTGTTCCATGTCCCCTTCCATGTGCCTACATGACCATTATAAGTGCCTAGCATTCCTCAAAAACATCTCAATTACAGATTGATCTCTAATCCTCTGTGACTTCACCTAAACCTCCATAGACTGGAATATTTATACTTCTAGTGTCAGGTATGTACAGTGTTTCTTAGACTGGGTGAATGAGAATTCCCTTTATCAAACTGTCAGTAACCCCACCAGGGGTGGGCATATTTTGGAACTAGTTATTACAAATACAACTCCAACTTGCTCACTGCCTATAGTTAATCCCATAGCTGTTAACTTTGGTCACTAACTGGTTGCCTTTACCTTTAGAACATCTTCTTCCATGATTACTAACACCACCTGCTTTAGAAACTTCAAAAAAGGTAACCTTTTGCAATTTTGTAACACCATTTTCCTATATACCCCAATACAGAACTGAGATATCTAGCCACATATGCCAAGGATCTTTATTCTCATTTAGAAAAATGGCAAGTTTAGTGACAAACCTCGCAGTGATTAGTAGCTATAAATAGACTTTGCAACAGAAGGAAGAAACTGCCTAGGTTACCTTATAAGACAGAATTTAAAACACCTCACAAAGAAATGAGGGCAGCTGTTAAAAGACCAACAAAGCCCTCCCCCCTTGGATGTAAGCTTGTTTGTGAGGTAACAGATAATAATAAGTCTTTCTTCAGATATGTCAGAAAATGAAGAAATAATTTATATCACTACTCATAACTTATCAATAATGGCACCTCTTATTCAAATCCTAAAGACATCGCCGACATATTGGTTAATATGTTTGCTGCAGATTTTTCCCCTGAAACTATCATACCCACCTCAAACATACTTGAGTCACTCCCCCACAGTATCTCCAAGGACTATATCCTTGAAGTTCTCTCTAACACCAAAAGTACAGCATTCTGGGTTGTCTTATAAACAATGTGATGCAGACCCTTGCTGTGCCCCTCCTTAAGTTGTTCATCCTAAACCTTGCTGCAAGCTATATTCTTGATCAGTGGCATTCTGCAGTTGTAGTGCCCCTTTATAAGGATGACCCTACCAGTGACCTATACAGCTATAGACCCACTGCCTTTACTAGTCTTATGTGCAAAGCCATGAAATGCATCACTGACCCCATTCTACAGGTAATGAGGCTTGGCCTGCAACAGTTCGGATATGTTCAGGGCTGGTTATCTCTCCTTAATGTTGTGAACTTCTTTGAAAAGGTCACACAGGCTGTTGACAATGGTCACACTGTTCACACTACCTACCTGTACCTAGTAAAATCATCTGCTACCATACAGCATGACGGGATGGTAAACAAGATAATATCATTAAGCATAGATCCTTATACACTCAGACAGCTCATGGATAGAACATGTTCTAATGGATGATGATGCCTCCTCAGTTAAGGCATTCACCAGGGGTCAATATTGAACACTCTGCTTTTGGCATTTATTTCTCCAATCTCGTCACGGACAACAAAGATTTCTGGACGTCTAAGTTTGCAGTTGGTTGTAGGTTTTGTGCAGTTGTCCTACCAATAAACAATACATATCACCTTCAAGTGAATTTATCACACATTAACAAATGGTGAACTGAGCAAGGTGTCAAATTAAATTCTAGGAACTGCAGTATCATCTCCTTCAGAAGATAAGAAATTGTTACTACCTGTACATCCATTACATCCCAGTTTCCAACAAGTCTGTCATCAGAGACTTGGACATTTGAGTAGATGGCTCCCTCTCCTTTGATCAGCATGTAGTGATCATAGTCAGAAAGTACTTCTGTATATGTTAATTAATTATCAAAGGCATCTCTTTTAAAACCAAGCAAGTTATTATTCCCATGTGTTCTGCCATGGTTAGATGCATTATAGAATATAATGTACGCTTTGATGTACATCTCACTAGACATAACAAAAAACTCAAAAGACTGCAGAGATTCCAACCAAAATAATCTCAGACCTCAGAAATATTAGCTATCAGGAGAAACTGGAGGCCCTCTCCCTGACCTTGGTGTCACATAGACTTTGAGGGAAGACCTATGCCTTGCTTTCTATGCCCTCAGGGACCCCCTTTTTCTCAACATGTCAGACTGCACAGCCTGCACTAGAACAAAAGATCTGACTAGAACAAACAATCTGAATCTACATCAGCGAATAAATGAAACTAGATGGAGAGATAGGTTTATAACCCAACACCTCCCTGTGCTCTCTAATAGACAACCCTTGAATGTCAAGTACTGTGGTTGCTTCTTTGTCTTCAAACATAGCTTAGACAAATGGAAAGGTGCTCTAAAATACACTCTGGGACTTTTACAGGTCTTTCCCTCACTGCAAAAGGAGGTTGGTGGGGCCTGAAGATGCCTCTTGGCAGTGCAAACATGCCCTCTAGTTTAATAGCTATGTTTCCTATGATTTCCAGTAGCACATACATACATACATCATATCAAATTCATATTTACATTTATAGAAACAAGTTCACAAGTTTATAATGGTTATCATGCTTCCCATTTGGAGTTTTGCTGTAAGTTAGTGGGGGAAACACTAGGCCTTTTCAAGGGGGACACCTTTTCATAACATCCCCCTTTGTCCATCATGTAGTGGAACTTGCATAATGTCCTAGCTTATAGATGTTCAAAATGCAGCACAAATGATTTCACTGCTTTATACCTTATGCATGCCTTTGTAACGTGGTCTTTGCCTCCATTACTACACCATGGCCAGGAGCCACTGTTTTGTGCTGTGGTGCTCCTACCTCTTCTTCCAAAGCAAGGTTGTTTTGTCTAAATGTGGTCTGCAAATGAATATTCCTCACATATATAAATGTTATATAAGAAATATATGAACACCTGCTTTTATTGTGTAATTGGAGATATTTGTACTGGAAGATGTAATGTGTGGTGCTCATTCTTTTCAGATAAAATCCATGAGGAAATCGACAAGGTGATTGGAAAAGAGAAAAATATTAAGACTGAAGACAGAGTGAACTTACCCTTTACAGATGCAGTTATCCATGAAGTTCAGCGATATGCTGATATTGTTCCCACTGGAGTACCTCGAAAGATGATACGAGATGTGGATATTATGGGGTACTTCATTCCTAAGGTATAAAATATTCCTAAAGGAAATTTATGACTAATATATAAAGTTACTGCCTAGTAACTAAGAAAGAGAACAATTTCTCAGTATGAGCTAATTTTAAAACACAAGTTTAATAAACTTTACAAGTATCAACCTGTGTTGTGCCAGATGGCACTCAGCCAGTTGCTCTCAGCCTGCATTGCCAGCCATATTTTTCAAAATGGGATGTTATGATGAGGATGTTTTGTTATAAAGGAGGGAGAGGTAAAGAAAGCTTTGCCCCAAATCAAAGGTCGCTTTGGTCTTCACTGTTAAAATCTGAAGCAGTCTATACAGGTAATATTCATATGGAATGTGTTTCAGAATTACAAAATATAACTACATATCCGAGATCATTCACTAAATAAAAACTGATAGTATTTAAGCTTACTTTTAATGACTCTATGTAAGTCATGATGTTTGAATGAAAACTTGGCCAGTGGGTATAATTTCCATGCCTGGCTCCTTAAGACAAACTATAGGGGTAACAGCAGAATGGTAAACAAACAATGTTATTGTATACTGTATAACACATACTATAGTGATAGCAACAGAATGGCACACTAACAATGTTATTGTATACTGTAGAACACATACTATAGTGGTAACAGCAGAATGTCACACTAACAATGTTATTGTTATACTGTAGAACATTAACCTTTGAACCAGTCATGTGAAATCCATACGCAGATGAGTTCTTCTAATGACAGCAGTATGTATTATGATACCTCTAAGACATCTTTTAGAACAAACTACCTTTTCCCTCACATCTCTTCTGGCATTCCTCAGTCATGTTTTTTTCCTACCCCTCATAAAATTTGTTTCACTTTACAAATAGTAATTCTCAAAGCATGTATGATGTAGTGTATTAGAATGTCTTAGAAAGTCAATTTCTGTAACTGGTTACATGAGTTATTTTAGTGGTGATAAAATGCAATTACTAGTGCAAAAGGAATTGCATCAGCTTGACACCATTAAGAGCCTAGCAGAAAGTCTGTGAAACTACAGATTATAAAAAAATTCTTCCATTTTTCAGACTACAAGATTTTTTTTTAAATTGTAGTTTCAAAGGTAGTTATTAGATATGCAATCCAGGATAGCACTGAGCATAGCCCAGTTTCCAATTTGCCTCAGAGCAGTGTCTGGTTAAGTGACTTGCTCAAAGTCATACAGTAGGCTAAAAGGCAGAGGGAATCAAACCCTTGACTACAGAAACTAGCTCATTAACAGCTCATAGTTTTAATCATAGAAATTATAGGAATTATAAGAACCATAGGAAATAGAAGGCAATAGAGTCTTGAGACAATTTACACCTCACCAGTAGCCAGGAGGTCATTGTCCCACTGTACTCATCCCTCATTAGACCCATTATAGAATACAATGCCCTATTTGGTATGTACCTCTCAAGACATGTGCAACAACTGGAAAGGCCACAGAAATACCTCAATAAAAGAATCACAGGCCTAAAGCAGATGCCCCATGCTGACCGTCTGAAAAACCTCCACCTATACTCTGTTGCATATCGTTTACTCAGAGGCGATCTCTGCTTAACATACAAGGCCATGTCAAACCCAGAGCTGTTGGACATGCTACACTTAAAGAAAGCCCAGTCCTTCAGAGACACACGCTCCAGGGATCCAAACCTTGCCATCACAATGAACAAAACATGCTGGAGGGATAGGTTCCTGACCCAGAGACTCCCCAGGCTCTGGAATAGATCGCCCATATATGTCAAGCAGAGCACCTATTTGGCCCTCTTCAAAAGGAACCTTAATGATTGGATGGGAGATAGGAAATTCACCCCATGGATAATGTCAGTCACCCTGCTAGACAGGGGTCCAGGGAAGTAAATACTGTGGGAAGAAATGGCCAGGGAATTGTTATGGCTAGGCTTGTATAGGCCCTAGGGCTGATAGCCTAGTACCAACCTATGAACCTATGAACCCTTACAGTGTACTTCCCTTTTCAATGAGGGTTACGCCAGTCAAGCCGGGGGTGAGTATACGAATACCCATCCACTCATCCAATCACCAGTTGAAGGAAGTTGGTGCATCACACTGCTTGATTTGCAGTGTGAGTCTATTATGGACATGGGGAAGGCACTGTCGAATGAACCTATTTCTCCACCATGTTTTATTTATTTGCTGATGAAAATTTATATCCCTGATTCTGATATTTGTTGGACTATGGTTTGTGGAGATACAAGAGATATAGGACCCCATTTTGGGTCAATAATGATACAAAAGGTAAGGTATAGATTTCTCTTCAGAAGTCTTTAAGATATTGAAGAAATGAATGGAGCTTTCATTCTTTTCTGGTGGCTTAGGAATTTTAAACCAGTGATCTTCTTAGTTAGGACCTCCTGGCATTTTTCTAGCTTGATATGTCTAGTAAGTGACACCTAAAGGCTGCATTGTATTCAGTAATTGGCCTAATCAAAGCTGACTATTAGGGGACAATGACCTCTTCATATCTAAATAATATTCTTTTGGCATTTAGCTGCAGTAGTTAAAATTAATTTCTCACTATAGTCATTACATGACGATCAAGGGAGATGGAACTGTCACCCCAAATTCCTAGTATTTAACAGCATTCTCATTTTGGATTGGGGTGTAGTCTATGTTGTTTACCAAATGTGACAATATCGTACTTTTTAGCATTTAATGTGAGCCCATTTGTAGTACACCAAGTATTTATGAGTGCAAATTCTTGCTAAAGGGCTTGGGCATCAGAGGAGGGCTTGACAATCACCCCTAGTTTACAGTCATATGTAAACTTAGTTAGCTTGAGGTCTTGGTTCATAGTCTATGTTTTTGTAATAACTATCTGTGAAAAAAGTTATGGTCTGGAGGTTAGTGACATAAATGCTTAACAACAGACGTCATACCACAGAGCTCTGCAGGACATACATGTCCACTGCTAAAATATCCAACAAGGCACCTCCTACCTACATTGTGTAGGTTCTATCTTTTATCCAATTTGCTATCCCTCTTACTACATGGGGATCTATTTGTAATGCATTCAGATTATTAACTATGCAAGGATAAGGGATGGTGTCAAACACCTTGATAAGGTCAAGGCACACTGTGTGGACAGCATGACCATTATCAACAGCCTGTTTCATCCTTTTCAAGAAGTTAATCAGGTTCATTAGACTTGATCTACTTCTGACAAAGCCAAATCTCTGTGGGTCTAGCTTGATGAGATTGTAAATATCATAATTTATCAGGACAGTTATAACATGTTATATGTCTTTGTAAACAAGACTTAGGTTGATGGACCTATAATTCCTGGGGTCAGTGATATAGTTTAAGTTGTGATTCTGCCAGGGCTTCTTTAGTACTGTTTATTAAACAGCCAGGTATGTTGTTATATCACATGGAGGAAGTATTTTTAGTGTTGGAGAGTACCTAAAGTACATATTTTTAGTGATGCTGGGGAATCTGAGAGATTTAGGTATAAGCAGGCTTTGGATAGTCATATTCTGGGTAAAATTAACACTGAATTTGTTTGCTAGCATATAGGCAATGTCTACTGGATCAGAGAAGGTGCTGCCATTATAAACAAATTCAAACACTGCTGGGTATCATTTCTTAGTTTCCTAAGGTAGCTATAGTAGGATTTGTTGTTGTCCTTAGCTTCAGATGCTAATTTAAGAACACAGGCTGCTTTAGTATGCCTAATAGTGCTTTTCAAGTGTATGTTAATTGTCTAATGTTTTTCTTGATATGAGGGCCTTTTGCTCTACTCTATACTTTAACATTTTTTTGTAGAGTTTATGTATGTTAGTGGCTCACCAGAATGGTTTGATTTCAAAATTCCCATTATATTCATATCTGATTGGAACTGCCAGTTTTAAACATTTATCTAACTGGACATAGAATTCCTTTGTTAAGCTATCTGCTATGACAATATCTGTACTGATACTTCTGTAAATGAACTGTGAAATTTCATGACAGAATTTGTTGAGATTAGTATGCTTAACATCTTTGAATTCTGAGATATCGGTTTGAGTGGATTTAGAGATTTGGAAGGTGGAGGTAACTAGTTTATGGTCTTAGTTAACCAAGGAAGGAGAAACAATCGAAGTAGTACATTAATGTGCTATATTCAGAGGGACCAGGTGAAGAATATTATGAGCTCTTATGGATTTGTTAACAATCTGGACAAGGAGTTTTTGCTTATTCAGTCTGAGAACTTTAGAGAATATCCTACATTGGAGGTATAGGCACTTCATTTTAATGAGGGGTACTTAAAATCTCTGAAAATAATATCAATATTGTTTATAGCAAATTCATCAAGTACAGTTAGGAAACATATGCTTTTCTGGCAACATAGAGGGTGACCTTTAACAGGCAGCATTATTTGGAACTCAATGAGTTTGATTTGCTGGTCTCTGGGAATCTGTCTAGAGATTATATGGTCCCTAGCAAATATGGAGATGGCACCACAGTTACCATCAGATCTGTGTGGATGGAGTGTTTTATGACCATTTAAACCAAGTTGCAGTAATTGCACAGATATGATATGTACCAACTACAGGAGAGCCTCAAGGACAGAGAGTTGGCTGTTGAGAATTTTGACATTGAGCAATGTCACCTCAAAGTGATTCTATTTTGGATTTGATATGTTAGTTACAGTACATTGGGATGTCTATTAGCTGGTTTCTCCCTAAAAAGGGCACTATTTGGAGCATAAAAGGATTTAGTCTTGAAACAAGAGCTGCAGGCCATTCTTTGTAAAGCAAGTACGATTGTTAAGCGTTTTGTCCTATACTGACTCATACTGAATCTTCCTGGAATTATACAATCTATTTAGCTTAGTGATGAAGCCCATTATCTTATCTTTGTACCTAGGTATCATTCTTTGAGAGGGAAGGATTTCACTGAGGAGTGGAATATATATTCATATATTCATGGAATATAAACACAGGCCAGAGTCTTGCCTGTGTTTTTGCATATATGGAGAGCTCTGACATGCCTCTATGCATATCTTTCAGGGTTTTGTGTACCACTTCGTTCTCTACTATGTAGAAGACCACTATCTCATAGTCATATTTGTTAACAGAAAGGGTCTGAAGGGCCTTTGAGATATCAGAGATCCTGGCTCCTAAAAGACAATTCACCATCATGCCAATGTAAAAAGTATTTTAACTGCTTTTTTTATACTTTAACAAAGTTAAAACAAAAAGATAGCTGCGGTAGTACGACGGTAGCATTGTTACCTCACAGCAAGAGGTTCTCCTGTTCGATTCTCGGCTGGGCTTGGGAGTGCCTTCTGTGTGGAGTCTGCATGTCCTCCCCGCAGTTGAGTAGCGTTCGAAAGACATGAGTGCGTAAATGGGCATGCCTTCATTGAAGGTTGAGCGTCGAGCTGGCACCTCAGCGTTTCGTAAAAATCTACTGCCAATCATTAGTGGACCGGAGTTCGGCTGTGGCGACCCCTTACCAGGAAAAGCCGAAAGACAAACAACAACCAAGTTAAAACAAAGTTAAAATACCGAGCCAATCAAGTCTTTCACTAGCACATTATTAGTGTCATGAACAGTACGGTTTCTAAATGTACTGACAATATGTCAACAGTTAAAGCAAAACACAATAGAACTAAATTAACATTTAATTTATTGTGTTTGAATTACAAGCTATGATCATGCATGAGATTCATTCTTAGTATTTCTTATTATATTTTAAACTGTTTTTCATAAAAATGGCCATCATGGGACCTGCAATATTAATCTGATCTTATTTTGCTATTGTTTCCAGAAACCATTTCAAGCCCCTTTACATGAGTCATGCTAGACATAAAAAATGAGATATTTTTAACTCACGTGTAAACAGAATAGCAGTAGTGTGATTCAAAGGTCATCTTACACAGCTTCTGGAGTCTCACTACTTTTCACTTTTGCTTGATTTGCTTATCTGTAATGTATTCATAATAGTTGTAGATCTTCAGGAAAAGCTAACTGCAGTTTTCTTATGGATACCCATTTGTAATCCTTCACGTATTTACAGACTCTCCCCCACACTCTTCCTGAGTTGTCAGAGATGTCATTAAAATACAGCAGCTTTTAATCAACATCTCTTACTTCAAAGAAATTTTAAACATTCAAACTACTCCTACAATTCAGCTTGTTTAAAAGTAATTTATATAGACTCTCAAAGTATTTCATTCCTTACAGTATTTTATAATTTCTCTCATGTTATCTCTGCCTTTATAGTACAACACAATGCAGTAGTTCTTTAATTTGTGCTGTTATGAAATTGTTCTTTTTATTGAGGCACAACTGTCTTCATATATCCCATTCCTTACTTCAGCTGGTGTATTGTTGCATCCTTGATTTGATACATTGTAGCATCTTAATACTTCATGTACACTATAATCCTTGATGTTTGAGTATGACAAATTAGTATTTGCTGTGCTGTGCATACGTTTAAAACACCGCTGTCTGTACAACTGTTGCACTAACAATAAAGTATACTCAAAAAATGTTATGCAAATAAATTGGGTCAGCTGTGCACTCTAATACAGTGCACTAGATTTCCAGCTTCTGTTTTTGTATTACTTCCTGATTTATTACATTGTAGTATGCTAACACTTCATCAAAACCATAAACCTACATGACAAACAAGAAGTGAATTTTTGTGCTGTGCATAAAACTAAAACACTATTGTCTGCAAAAGTGCTACACTTACAGAAAAGAATATCTCCAACAAATATATCACTGTTCAAAAGTATATCATCATCTATATGTATCAATAGTTTTTCTCTTATTCCCTGCAGGAAATGCTGTAAAGAAAAGTTCCACAACATTCTGCGTCCTTTTATCACAGATGTTGACATCAGTAAAACTCAGTGTAAGATTATATGAAGTACACAATAGAAAAGTATACATTTATCAATGTCTATGTTACGTTATATAAAGAGATGCAAATTCCTCCCCTAAAGCACATGCTTGGTTAAGCTTAAAAAAGGTGGGTGGGCTTTTCCTTCCCTTGATTCCAAGGCAAGTAAATTAGTTTATAAAGTATAGGCTGATTCCTATTAAATATACCATTTTGGAGCCATATTCTAGTGGGGGAAAAACAAAAACAGGATTGACTTAAACTAAAAGTGAGGGAGAACTTATCATATAAAAGAACATGCACAGTGTATTCATAATGTGTCTCGTCAAGGATAAAGAGCACCTGTTAAAGGTAAATCCCATACCAACCAAAGATGAGACACTTACAGAAAATATCTCCAACAAATTTATCAGTGTGCAAAAAGATATCATCATCTATTTGTACCAATATTGTTTATCTTACTCCCTGAAAGAAAGGCAGTGGAGAAAAGTTCCACAACATTCTGCAAGTTTTATAGCAGATGCTGACTTTAGAAAGACTCAGTACTGCCTATGTAAGATTGTGTTTAGTACATTATAGAAAAATACATATTTTTCAATGTCTATGGCATGTCATTCAATGGGTCTACCTTGATTTAACTGAAAACTCATTTCACTGAATTTCAAAATACTCACACCAAATCGCTGAAAGCTCAAATCACTGAAAAGTAATTTCACTGAATCACATTTCACTGAATACAAGTACTGCTGGGTAAATAAAATGTATATGCCCTTTTCCCCACTGTAGTGAAATCCTGGAGTGAGTATATATAGTTAAGGTGTGCATGGGAGGAACAACCCCCCACATTGGGGGTGTGGGGGTGTAGCCCCCCCACCTACTTTTGGTTTTATATTCTTAGCTTTCAGTGAAATGAGATTCATAAATATAAAAGCTAAGTAGGTGGTGGGCTGTGTGTTTTCAGTGATTTGAGCTTTCAGCGATTTTTCAGGGTGAACTGAAATTCAGTGAAATGAGTTTTCAGTGAATCAAAGTAGACCCCATTCAACACATGAAATTTCCCATGCTAAAGCATATGAATGGGTAAGCTTTAAAAAAGGTGGCTGGGCTTTCTCTTCCTTTGATTCCAAGAAAAGGAAATAAAAGTTTTGTAAAGTACTGGATGATTCCTCATAAGTAGACCATACTGGAGCCATATTGTAGGAGAAAACAGAAACATAATTGTGATAAATGATAATTAAGGGAGAACTTCAACTTTAAGAAACATGCACAGAACCTCTGTAATGAATCTCTTCAAGGATAAAGAGCACCAGTCATAGGTAAATCCCATGCTGACCCACAGGCAAAGAGTGATGACTTATAACTTCTTTCACTGTGCTAATCTTCTTTCTTCTAATGTATAATGATGCTGGCATAAGTGTTAATCTATATAGTTTCCCATGCAATATTCTACAGCATGGATATATACATATTCTTTCAAAATGCAAACAATCTAAAACAAAATTAATCGTCTAACCTGTGGGCAACTTTGTACTTTTCTGCCATTCATATATTATGTTCTTGTTGTCAATCTATAATCTGAAATCATGAGAATAATGACTAATTCTAGGGCACAACAATAAAAGCATTATTTTATCATACATACAGTCCCCTAGTCTTCTGTCTACATCACTGCAAAATAGAATACTTCCTTACATAAGCCATTACTAAGAATATTCTTCCCATTTTTGTCATCCATGCAAACCTCTGTTTTTCTGTTTAAATATCTACAGAAATAGACTTTAGTCTTACAGAAATCACTCCTAAAATTCTTCTTCCATTTTTTTCTTTGTTTACTTGATATATAATTATAATAATGATTGCCTTAACAAAAATCTCAGCCTGATCATTTTTCTTGAACATTTTACAACAGGCCGGTTACATGATATAATACCAAGTGAACTCATCCATTCAACAGTGACCCCCATTTTTTTGTATTTCACCCAGTAACATCTAAACATGTATTTTTGTACTTCTTTTATAGATAATCTTTACAAAAAAAAAAAAATATATATATATATATATATATATATATATATATATATATATATATATATAGATACACACACACACACACACACACACACACACACACACACATTTTATATATATATATATATATATATATATATATATATATATATATATATATATATATATATATATATATATATATATATATATGGATCTACTTTACAAGCTTGAAGTTTCAAAACTTCAAACCGCATATAGTTGAGATGGTCAAGACTATAAGATCGAATATCAACTCTGAGATCAGACTACAGTGAGGAAAATGGTAAATTTCCTATTCTGCACTGTACAGCATCTTCAGTCAAAACATTTGAAGTTTCAAAACTTCAGAGTTATGACTGACCATTTACAGTTTGAAGTTTTGAAGCCTCGAGCTTATGAAATGAATCCATATGTGTGTGTGTGTGTGTGTGTGTGTGTGTGTGTGTGTGTGTGTGTGTATACATGTATATATATATATATATATATATATATATATATATATCCTACCACCCTTCTTAAGCACTTCATTTATATCACCTCTAGCTTTGTCGTCTGATTTACCTTTACTGCCTAGATTTCTATACCATACAGTAGTACTGTTTGCACTACAGTTTTGTACATCTTACTTTTCAGCTTCTTTGGCATCCTTCTATAATGCGCTATACCTGATACTCTATACCACTTAGCTACAATCCCTCTGATTCTTGCTTTGACCTTTTCATTCAGACTTCCCTTTGCCTTAACCACCCCACCCTAATTATTGAAGCTATTAATCTGTTTTAATATCTTCCCTTCTATCTCAATTTTTAGCTTCTTCTGACTTCCCCAAATTACTGCCATTACTACTGTCTTATTTGTACTTAGTTTCATCCCATGTGCCTTCAGTTTTGCATTCCTTTCCCATATCCTTTGCTGAAGTTCTTGTTCAGAGTCTACCTGTAAAGCCACATTGTCTGCATATGGCAACTGTATTGATTTGTGCCCTCTGACCTGTATGCTAATGTAATCCATCACCAGTATGAACAGCAGTGGGCTCAGAGCTGATCCCTGGTGTACACCCGCTCCCACTGGGAACCCCTGTGTGAGAACCAACACTGTTCATACTTGAGTCATTGGGTCCTTGTACATAGTCTGCACTAATTCTACCAATGTTCTTGGTGCTTTGAACCACTGCGGTACTGCCCAAATCAGCTTTCTTGTGACCTTGTCATATGTCTTTTCCAAGACTAGGAATTCCCAGTTGGACTCTTTCTTCATCTCTAGCTTCTTCTCAATTATCTATCTCACTGCAAATATTGGGTCAGTTGTGCTGCATGCTGATTTGAATCTAAACTGCTCATCTCCCATCTTATTTTCTATTGCTCTGCATATCCATTTATCAGTCATTCTCTCCAGAACTTTCATGCAATGTGACAGGAGTTTGATACCTCTGTACTGCCCACAGTTGTGGATGTTCCCTTTGTTCTTGCACAATGGCATAAGTATGGTTATTCTGCAGTCATCCACATTACACCTTTCTCTCCACACTGCTATAAGTCCCCTCAGGAGCCATTTTTCCTTTATCTCACCCAGCATGTTTATCATATCTGCTGTGACCTCATCTGAGCCTACTGCTTTCCCTGGCTTAATTTTCCTTAATGGTATTCTTATTTCTTCTATGTTGGGCTCCTCATCTTCTCACATTGTAGGCTGTGTATGGAACAGTACAGCTTCTGTGTGGTTCTCTTCATTTAGAAGTTGCTGGAAGTACTCTTTCCATCTGCCTTTGATGTCCTGTGGACTGATGAGCTGGTTGCTGCTGGCATCTTTTATGAATGGTGTCTGACTATCTTTTTTATCTTTCTGTCTTTGTCTTGCAGCCTGATATAGGTTCATTGTGCCACCTACTTGATTACTTTCCAGAAGCTTGTAGAGTGCCTCTGATACCCTTTGTTAGCCCATCAGTATTGCTTCCTAGCCTAGTCTACTTTTTCTATCCCCCACTTTTTCCAGCACTCCTTCTTTCTTTTGATGACTTCCTGGACTTCTGCATTCCAACACCAGCTTTCCTTATGTAACTTATTTATATACCTGGCTTGGGCACATATTTGTTCTGTAGACCTCACACATGCTATTTTGAGGTGCTGCCATTCTTCTTCAACTCCATCTATTTCCTCCTGTTCTTGGGGAGCTACAGCCCTGAGTAACTCTTTGAACTGTTGAACTTTCTCTTCATTCAACTTCCAGGTCTTTAGCCTGATTTCTGTTGACTTTAGAACCTTTTCCTGACTATTGCTTGCAGCTGTCACGGCAACCCATGGTTTATGCTGTGGGCTGACTGTTTCACTGGGGATGACTTTGCAATCACTGATTCTTTACCAGTCTCCTTTTCTTACTAAGAGGAAGCCTACCTGACTTGCATGTTCGCCACTCTTGTATGTGATCTTGTGACTGTCTCTCTTTCTGAACCATGTGTTGGCTACTATCAAGCCATGTGCCAGACAGAAGTCTAAAATGACCTTTCCTACTTTATTTCTATTGCCCCACCCATGTGGACACAAGCAGTCATCATATCCTGTTCTCTCTGTCCCAATATGTGCATTTAAGTTACCATTTATCAACACCAATTCATGTTGTCCTATTTTATTTAACAGGTCCTGTAAATGTGCTCTTTTTCTCACTATCACATCCCTGCTGTGGGACATATATGGTTTTGATCAACAGTTCATTATTTCAACAATTTTAAGTGCAGTATTAGAATACTGACAGTAAAATTTATTGGCGTTTTACTTTCTTGACAGATCATTTTGTAGACACAGGTAAGTGGGTTGGTGTTAAGGGTGGGAGTATGATTGTGCAGATGTTTATGGATTACAGTTAGAGTAAGACTTAGGTAAGGAAATAGATTTAATGCTGTGTGGCTATGCTGATGCATGTACAAGTGTGTGTCTGAGTCTGTGTTTTGTAGTTATAGTGGTATGCAAATGTTTTTTTCTGAGGGAAGCTACAGGTTTAGGGTTAGGGTTACAGTTAGGTTAGGGTTAGTGTGTATTAGTAATGTAGTGCATTGGGGACAAAGTCTAACAAAGGTGAACCTGAAACTACGTTACTGAGGAAATTGCTAAGTAGACTGAGAAGCTCTTTTTCGGCAACACCCAAAGACAAAGAGACACAGAAGCTTGGACAATACAAAGCAGTTTTGACAGGGACATAAGTCACTTGTTAAGTAAGATTAAAAAGAATGGTATGGCATGCAAACTGTGGCAAAATGACAAGTATTCTAAAATGTTTTATACAAAGTTATTTGAAATTGCTAAAAGGTTGTTTACCCAAAAAAGTGCACTGTAACTTTTTGAAAGATTGCTTACTAAAATAAATGCATAGTAAATTGTTGGAAGGTTGCCTAGTAAAATGTGAACAGTGAATGCATTCAGTAAAGAACTTACTGATGCAAGTAACACACATATCAACTTGTGTTGAATTTCAAAACTTCAAATAGTAACTTCCTTCATTTTAAATGTAAACCTGAAATCAATGAACTCTAAAGTATTGCAGTGTAAAATCTATGACACAAGGAAAAGCTGTTGAGATTTTTCTCATAAACACACAATATGGGAAAATATTGTGTTTAAAAAGTGAAGCAATAATTGATACACAGAATGCTGGAAATGTTTTGGAAATAGAAAGTGTAAGATCAATACTGTTCTGGGAATAATAATTATACTGACCTATCTTTTCTGAGAAAATAATTCAGACAATTGTATGGTGTATACAATGAAAGACAGCAGGGGTATCTGTTGCAGTTTTGTTCTGAAAGTAAAATATCAAGCAGTTCTGAAGTTTGAGCAGTGTAAATGGTGACTATCCAGCATAAGGTTACCTGCAGACAAAGTATATAAAATGCTGTAGAAGCTAATGGTGTGATATTTCTGAAGCAGTTCAATGGTCCTGCTGCACAGAAGTAAACCCAATAGTGTTCTACATTGTATTGGGTATTCTGTAACTTTGAATGAAGTTCTACTGTGGAAGTTTTTTAACCTGTAAATGAACCATGTACTGGAAAAAAGAACACCAAACTAGCGGCAAAGTGATTGCTGGAAAGAAGGAACCTAAATGCATTGGCATCTTTGCTATAAAAAATGTAAATCTGAGTTATTGGTTGTTGATTATAAAGCTGATAACTATACAATGTGCTCAGTGATATTTTAACACGTCACTGAACCAAATGTAGAGTGAGGTGTCTTCTAACACTGAAAAACTGAACTGTACTGCATATCTGAACCAGACGTTTCATATATTTGTGGTACAGCTTGTGTAATAAACAAATGAAAAGCAACACTGCTAGTATCTATGGAAAGAATTGTATTATTTCTGAATACACTGAATTTGTAAAATACTTCAGGAAACTGTGTTTGTAAACCAGCTTGCTAAAGGGTAAAACAAAGAGGTGTGGATTGTGTGGAAATACTGACAAATGTTGGAACTTTATTTTTGCTAGACTCTGTCTGAGGCAAAGTACATGTAACACTGAATTCTAGAAAGTGCTATTTATGCAAAGGTGCCTATTCCTCTGCAACACTAAATCAAACAAAGGGTGAACAGTAATGAAAAACGTAATGCACAGTATATGAAATACTGAGTAAAAACAAATTTTCCTGAATAGGAAATCATTAATACTAAAAACCGATATATCTCTAAGACAATTTGCCCTGTGTCCATATGGAGGCTTGCCTTCATGGCACTTAAAGGTAGCCTAGAAAAGAAAGTTTTTTTTTATTCTACTAAAACACTTGCAACCAACAAGTTGCTGATAAAACTGGTTTACCAAAACACTGCTTACATTTTTTTCAGTTCATATTCAAGTAATGTACTGTTTTATAAAAAGGAAACCCTTTATAGGTTAAAGAGCATTCATTGCTGTGATAAAGGCACAGCTTCTAAAAGTTAAACCCCCTGACTACAAAGGGGGTTCTCTGCAGAGTAAAGTAAGAAAAAAGTTTTGCTTCTAAAAGATTAAACCTTCTGACAGGAAAGGGGATCATTGCTGTGCCTGGCAAAAAAAAAGTTGCTGCTTTTGAAGGCAAATCCTCAGAATGTGAAATGCATTTAAACTTTGCTGAGCATAAGAATAAAAACTGTGTACAAACTTGGTAAATTGAATGTAAGTTTCCTGAACTGAAAATGGTAGGCAAACATGGTAATAATGAAAACAAAACTTGCATTATCCTATCTTATAAATAAAGCAAAGTTCTGCTAAGATACAAAAATATGAGTTAACTTTGGAAAGCAGGGTTGACCATCAAGGTCTGGTGCCAGAAAATAGGAAGAGTTTTCACCCGAGTGTCTGTGATGAGCAGGAGCAAAATGGATGCTTTGCAGTTCATTGTTGCATGAAACCTTAGTTGTAAATAATGACTTGGATTCTAGGTGATCTGGAATAGATGAGGCTGAAGAACAGAACCTGGGCTTCAAACTAGTGAGTGTTTTTATGAAGCAAGAACTTGTAGAAGAGGCAATTGCTTGTTAAGGAAATATACTGGAGCAGCAAAAGTATGACAAAGACCTAAAAAAAAGATAATTGAAACACTGTCTCAATGCTGTATAGATCTGCAAGACAAAATTTGAAAATTAACTAAGTGTGTAGAAACTGCAAGCCAGACAGAGCCACAGTCTAAAACTCAAAGCCAAGAAATACATACAAGTATCCTTTGTGTAGATGGCTACCCTTGGAAGCTACCACATTCATTATACACTCCTAAAAGTACAGCCAGTGGTCAGGGATTTGAAAGCACTTAGACAATAACTTGGTTTTTGACTATCACGTGTCTGTGTTAGAAAGGAAATCATTCAGTGTTGCTCAACTTATAAACATGAGTACAGCATCTAGGCCCAAGGATGTCATTGTTCTGCTGTGCTTGACCCTCATCAGACCGATCATTGAGAATAATATCCCCTTCAGGATGTACCTGTCCAGGCATTTGCAACAAATGGAGCATCCACAGAGGTTCTTCACAAAAAGAATACGGGGCTAAACATGTCCTACATGAATCATTCAAAGCTCTCTCCCTATACTTTGTCTCCTACAGACTGCTGACAGGTGATTTATGCCTGTTCAATAAAGCACCATCTGATCCCGCTCAAATTGGCATGTTGGACATCTGCAAATCAAAAAGCATCATAACTACCCAGTCTAGATGCCTAAACCTTGCCTGCAACATGAGGTGCAGGTGTTTGTCTCAGAGACAATCTCTTCTCTGGAATAGGCTTCCCATCCATGCAATTTATTCCTAATCAATTCAAGTGAAAATTGGACCAGGGGTGTGAATCAGAAATGTACCTGGCTTGGCACCTATGTCTCTAGTAGACAGAGGCAACCTGTAAATGTTTGACCACCTATGCTCAAGCCTACATATACCCCTTAAAATAACCCTAGGATATCAAATCTTGAAAGATATATTTGAGAAGCCTGGTTAGGCTTAAGAAGCACCCCTGCAGTCATTAGATTAGTAATCACACATAAATCTAAGTGGATACTTTCAAGCAGAAAGAGTTCATAACAATGTTATAACAGATTGTTTCTGGGAAGGAAAATAAATTATATAAAGGTTAAAAAGCTTGTTGGCTGAACTTGACAGAGAGATATGGCAAAGTGGAACAAAGAGATTGCTGATTTATTCAAAAGATTATGATTTTTTTTTACAAATGAGAACAGTGAAATACCAAAGTAGGCCTGAAAATGCTAAATCAAAAGATATCACAGATTAAAAAGGGCAACATCCTTTTAAAGAGCAAAATAAAAGTCAACATCAAACCCAGGTTGAATTTGTGTGTTTATAAAATGAGATGGAAAAACTGTGGCAGGAGCGACAAAAGATTAATAGTTCCCAACTTGACTTAAGAGTATTTAAGCTGAGAATGACTCCTTAAGACCAGAAGCAATGTCAAGAATTGCACACAGACACATACTCAGACTGCAGTAACCCCATCTAAACAACAACAGAAACAGCTAACACTAATAAGTGGAGAGCTCAAAGAGACTATATACAAAGAAATCCAGAGGAGCAATGCCACTGACTTAAGTGCACTGAATCAGCACACCCCAGAACTGGAACAAAAATGCAAAAAAAACTGTAGCTAAGGTGGGTTGACAGGACAACTAGCCTGGATGCAAACTGTCAGGCAGTACAATTACATGAATAGTAATGCTGAAAGGGAATATTGGTATTTAAATATACACTGCAATTTGCCACTGATGTGATGCCAGTAGTCATTCATTCAAGCCATTTAAATATTTGCGTGTATTTATGGGTATGTAAAGGGTTTGACTGTTTTTATGTTGTTTTCATTACCAGATTTACAGAGGAGTTTATTTTTTCTTCTTCATTTTGCTCCTCAGCTTGCTCTGCCAAAAGTAATACAAGCCTTGTGTATTTCATATAGGAAGAAGAAAGAGCATTAACTGGCAAAAACAAGATTACCAATATTCTGCTAATCTGATACAAGGAATTGAAAGTCTTTGCATATGAAACCTCAGAAGATAAGCCAGTGACAGAAAAACAGCTCATGGAACAAAGCAAGAATTGCAAACACCATGAGGTCATGGACAGCACAATTAAGCACAACAACCACTAATTGGAAAAAATCTGGAAAATAGAATGATAATATGATAGTACTTACATTTAATGTAGCAGAACTGAAAAAATAAGAGATTGCTATAATTAACCTCAAAGGTATTGAACTGGAGAGGAAAATTAAGTAGCTGTCAGATCACAAGTCCCTAAATAAAAATGTGTGGTAACTATGTGCCTCTATTCATGCATAATGAGGTCAAGGCTTCATATAGTTAGGCTTTGGATGTAGGAGATAAGGACTTAGGGAGAGCAGCAGAAACATAATAATACATGAAGAAATACAACATGCATTATGCAACAGAATGAATAAGCTTGAATTAACAGCTGCAGAAACTCTACTCAGAGGATGAGAGATCATGACAGAAAACTGTAAAACATCATAGAGAAATTTGCAGCTTAGAAAGAGCTGTGCACTAAATCAAAGTTTGTGCCAATATTAAGAAGTAGTCAAATTACCTTACAAAGAACAACCAGACAAATAATCCTTGGAGGACAGTTCATACCATCAGGAACTATGCTGACCATTATGTGATCATAGTGCAATGTCAGCTCCTAACTTGGATATATGCAAAATATTGTCATGTTTAGAATAATATCCCAATGGAAAGGAATTTCTGGATTATAGCTGTTATAGTATCTGGCTGACCCATGATGTACATCCCCACAGATCTTAGCTGAATGGGGACATTTGATATAACACCTCCTAGTGGTATGGTGAATGATGAGCTGCAGTGTTGAGCAGTGAGGAAGGAGACTTCCAGTCACATAAATGGAGGGAAGGCGGATGCACTCTTAACACCTTTATAAAGGGAGGGTCATGGGTCAAAGAGAGATGTGGGCCTCTGTGGCAGACAAAGGGAGTACTTTGAGTGACACACAGGCTGGGGCCCCATAGACAGTGATACTGAGTACTGAAGATATTGGTCACTCTGGTAAAGAGCAGAGACATTTTAGAGAGACACACAGGCTGGGGTCCCATAGACAGTGATACAGAGTACTGAAGATAATGGTCACTCTGGTAAAGAGCAGAGACATATTAGAGAGACACACAGGCTGGGTCCTGATGGAAGTGAAACCAAGTCTCAGAAACTTTTGTCTCAGAATTTACAGCCAGAAGATGAGCTATGAGTTGTAAAACAAGTATGTATATATTGAATAAGGCACTATAAACAAAAATGCATTATAACATAAAGGAATATCTCCTGTTGTTGATAAATATGACTGTATATATATATATATATATATATATATATATATATATATATATATATATATATATATATATACATACACACACACATTGTTACACACACATATATATATATATATATATATATATATATATATATATATACATATATATGTGAGTGTGTGTATAATATGTATATATAAAATACATATGATTAATATTTAGTTGAGAGTGTTTTATGAAGCAAGAACTTGTAGAAGAGGCAATTGCTTGTTAAGGAAATATACTGGAGCAGCAAAAGTATGACAAAGACCTAAAAAAAAGATAATTGAAACACTGTCTCAATGCTGTATAGATCTGCAAGACAAAATTTGAAAATTAACTAAGTGTGTAGAAACTGCAAGCCAGACAGAGCCACAGTCTAAAACTCAAAGCCAAGAAATACATACAAGTATCCTTTGTGTAGATGGCTACCCTTGGAAGCTACCACATTCATTATACACTCCTAAAAGTACAGCCAGTGGTCAGGGATTTGAAAGCACTTAGACAATAACTTGGTTTTTGACTATCACGTGTCTGTGTTAGAAAATCATTCAGTGTTGCTCAACTTATAAACATGAGTACAGCATCTAGGCCCAAGGATGTCATTGTTCTGCTGTGCTTGACCCTCATCAGACCGATCATTGAGAATAATATCCCCTTCAGGATGTACCTGTCCAGGCATTTGCAACAAATGGAGCATCCACAGAGGTTCTTCACAAAAAGAATACGGGGCTAAACATGTCCTACATGAATCATTCAAAGCTCTCTCCCTATACTTTGTCTCCTACAGACTGCTGACAGGTGATTTATGCCTGTTCAATAAAGCACCATCTGATCCCGCTCAAATTGGCATGTTGGACATCTGCAAATCAAAAAGCATCATAACTACCCAGTCTAGATGCCTAAACCTTGCCTGCAACATGAGGTGCAGGTGTTTGTCTCAGAGACAATCTCTTCTCTGGAATAGGCTTCCCATCCATGCAATTTATTCCCTAATCAATTCAAGTGAAAATTGGACCAGGGGGTGTGAATCAGAAATGTACCCCTGGCTTGGCACCTATGTCTTTAGTAGACAGAAGCAGCCTGTAAATGTTTGACCACCTATGCTCAAGCCTACATATACCCCTTAAAATAACCCTAGGATATCAAATCTTGAAAGATATATTTGAGAAGCCTGGTTAGGCTTAAGAAGCACCCCTGCAGTCATTAGATTAGTAATCACACATAAATCTAAGTGGATACTTTCAAGCAGAAAGAGTTCATAACAATGTTATAACAGATTGTTTCTGGGAAGGAAAATAAATTATATAAAGGTTAAAAAGCTTGTTGGCTGAACTTGACAGAGAGATATGGCAAAGTGGAACAAAGAGATTGCTGATTTATTCAAAAGATTATGATTTTTTACAAATGAGAACAGTGAAATACCAAAGTAGGCCTGAAAATGCTAAATCAAAAGATATCACAGATTAAAAAGGGCAACATCCTTTTAAAGAGCAAAATAAAAGTCAACATCAAACCCAGGTTGAATTTGTGTGTTTATAAAATGAGATGGAAAAACTGGCAGGGCGACAAAAGATTAATAGTTCCCAACTTGACTTAAGAGTATTTAAGCTGAGAATGACTCCTTAAGACCAGAAGCAATGTCAAGAATTGCACACAGACACATACTCAGACTGCAGTAACCCCATCTAAACAACAACAGAAACAGCTAACACTAATAAGTGGAGAGCTCAAAGAGACTATATACAAAGAAATCCAGAGGAGCAATGCCACTGACTTAAGTGCACTGAATCAGCACACCCCAGAACTGGAACAAAAATGCAAAAAAAACTGTAGCTAAGGTGGGTTGACAGGACAACTAGCCTGGATGCAAACTGTCAGGCAGTACAATTACATGAATAGTAATGCTGAAAGGGAATATTGGTATTTAAATATACACTGCAATTTGCCACTGATGTGATGCCAGTAGTCATTCATTCAAGCCATTTAAATATTTGCGTGTATTTATGGGTATGTAAAGGGTTTGACTGTGTTTTTTATGTTGTTTTTCATTACCAGATTTACAGAGGAGTTTATTTTTTCTTCTTCATTTTTGCTCCTCAGCTTGCTCTGCCAAAAGTAATACAAGCCTTGTGTATTTCATATAGGAAGAAGAAAGAGCATTAACTGGCAAAACAAGATTACCAATATTCTGCTAATCTGATACAAGGAATTGAAAGTCTTTTTGCATATGAAACCTCAGAAGATAAGCCAGTGACAGAAAAACAGCTCATGGAACAAAGCAAGAATTGCAAACACCATGAGGTCATGGACAGCACAATTAAGCACACAACCACTAATTGGAAAAAATCTGGAAAATAGAATGATAATATGATAGTACTTACATTTAATGTAGCAGAACTGAAAAAATAAGAGATTGCTATAATTAATCTCATATGTATTGCACTGGAGAGGAAAATTAAGTAGCTGTCAGATCACAAGTCCCTAAATAAAAAATGTGTGGTAACTATGTGCCTCTATTCATGCATAATGAGGTCAAGGCTTCATATAGTTAGGCTTTGGATGTAGGAGATAAGGACTTAGGAGAGCAGCAGAAACATAATAATACATGAAGAAATACAACATGCATTATGCAACAGAATGAATAAGCTTGAATTAACAGCTGCAGAAACTCTACTCAGAGGATGAGAGATCATGACAGAAAACTGTAAAACATCATAGAGAAATTTGCAGCTTAGAAAGAGCTGTGCACTAAATCAAAGTTTGTGCCAATATTAAGAAGTAGTCAAATTACCTTACAGCGAACAACCAGACAAATAATCCTTGGAGGACAGTTCATACCATCAGGAACTATGCTGACCATTATGTGATCATAGTGCAATGTCAGCTCCTAACTTGGATATATGCAAAATATTGTCATGTTTAGAATAATATCCCAATGGAAAGGAATTTCTGGATTATAGCTGTTATAGTATCTGGCTGACCCATGATGTACATCCCCACAGATCTTAGCTGAATGGGGACATTTGATATAACACCTCCTAGTGGTATGGTGAATGATGAGCTGCAGTGTTGGAGCAGTGAGGAAGGAGACTTCCAGTCACATAAATGGAGGGAAGGCGGATGCACTCTTAACTATAAAGGGAGGGTCATGGGTCAAAGAGAGATGTGGGCCTCTGTGGCAGACAAAGGGAGTACTTTGGAGTGACACACAGGCTGGGGCCCCGTAGACAGTGATACTGAGTACTGAAGATAATGGTCACTCTGGTAAAGAGCAGAGACATATTAGAGAGACACACAGGCTGGGGTCCCATAGACAGTGATACAGAGTACTGAAGATAATGGTCACTCTGGTAAAGAGCAGAGATATATTAGAGAGACACACAGGCTGGGGTCCTGTTGGAAGTGAAACCAAGTCTCAGAGACTTTTGTCTCAGAATTTACCACCAGAAGATGAGCTATTAGCTGTAAACAAGTATGTATATATTGAATAAGGCACTATAAACAAAATGCATTATAACATAAAGGAATATCTCCTGTTGTTGATAAAATATATATATATATATATATATATATATATATATATATATATATATATATATATATATATATATACACACATACACACACATACACACACATATATATATATATATATATATATATATATATATATATATACATATATATGTGAGTGTGTGTATAATATGTATATATAAAATACATATGATTAATATTTAGTTGAGAGAGTTGCTTTTGGTCTTGTCACAATGTATCAAGAAACATTCACTGATATATGGCTAAACAAACTCATTTAATTGAGTCCTGGCATAAGGAAGATAGGGCTTGCCTTAGTGCAGCACCCATGTTAGCATGTGACTTGATATACTACAACTTCATCAAAAGAAATAGAATATTTAGTAGATGTAAATGTGTGTATGAGTGTGAATGTGTGCAGGTTAGGATTAGAGTAAAGATTATCTAAGAGAACATATTACATATGTGTGATCATGAGTTTTTAGGGTTAGGGTTTGGTTTAGGTTAGAGGATAGATTTAGTGTATGTGCATGTCTGCATGTATGTGTGTGTTGCGGGGGGGGGGGGTTACATGGTCACTGTCCAAGCTGTCTTGTCTAGTGATAGTGTTATGGATTTTTTTTTTTTAATTTAGAAGCAGATTAGGTTTAGAGGCAGGGTCTGCCACCCTTAGTAACACACGGTAACCCTATCCCTCCCCCTGCTCCAAACACTAACCTGCATCTCAATTAGAAAAAAAAAACTTCCATAACTTTACCACTATCCAGATAAATTGAGCTGAATGTGGTCGGGTTTTGGTAGTGCACTGGAAAAGAAAATATGTTTCCTTTTATGAAATAATGCATGTCGATGTGTTGTAATAGCAATATAATGATTGATCAACATAAAATGGTTGCTGATTCATGTGGTGACCAAGTAACATGATGACTAGTCTTTATAATACCATGTATATATATATATATATATATATATATATATATATATATATATATATATATATATACTAAAATGAGTATGCACTCGAATACGCACATCCTGGGCAGTAGTGGAAGACAAGTGTTCTGTCATGTTCACACACATATACATTAACACAAATACACAGACACACACACCGTATCATGCTTTTCCAGACCTCTTACATCTTCTGTTTCATATGTAGACTGTCAGCTACTGAACCCAGTCAACAGCACCATAACAAAAAGAAAAGCTTTCTCAGACAAAATATGGCACATGGATTCCTTTATTTACTGAAGTGCATAATGTTTTCACAGGGTAAGTAATTAGGTCATGATGTATCTACATTTAGAACTGGTAAAACTTAGCTCTGACAACACTGGAGAATTTAAGCATTTTAATTATATGGTAGATCTATTTTCTGCAAAATAAATAAAATTTAATCATTTTAGTGTAGCTCAAATCCTAGATATGGATAAGTTGTTTGTATGACTTCACCCATATAGGTCTTATTACCCATCTAGCAATACACATCTGGTCCTGATAAATGAGATCACATCCCAGATCACCCTGTACTTAATATAATGCATTATGTTTAAATATTATGCCCTGTGGACTCCCAGGGAGTGTTGGGGAAATCATGTAATGTTGGCAAAGATAAGACTGATGATAATTCTGACATTTACCCCTACAATTTTCTCATCTCAGACATGATTTTATATTAACCAAAACTTCAGACATTGTCTTTTTCTCTGTAGGGAACAATGATTCTACCAAACCTATCTTCTGTTCTGAAAGATGACACAGTTTGGGAAAAGCCGCATGAATTTTACCCAGAGCATTTTCTGGACTCGAATGGAAAGTTTAAAAAGCAAGATGCCTTTTTGCCTTTTTCAGCAGGTAAACACAATAGAAATTCTGTTTTGTATTATCTATAAGTTTAGTTATGGAGCACTGGTTTCTAAGTCTCAGTGAGATTCCCTCCAACACCTGAAAAGCCCCTTGAGTTTCACCTAAAGTTCAAAAAAGTACTTTGAACCTCCTCTACAAAATAAAGGGTATACTGTCCTATTCAGAAGCAGAATAGCCCCCACTCCAGCATGCACACACACACACACACACACACACACACACACACACACACACACACACACACACACACACTTCTGAAATAACCGAGATTTGAATTCGTACTTTACTACTTTATTATTATTAATTCACATTCACTTACTATTATCTGTTTATCCTACATTCAGATCTGGTCAGAAATTATATACTAGTAACTGTAGATTTGTTTATTAGAGAAAATGAAACATGCATTTGCAAACAAGAAAATGAACATCAAATAGTGTTATAATTGCCAGGAGCAAAAATACAGGATGTGAGAAAGGCCTCAGAATGCCTTAATCTAAGAAAGTGTGGAGCTGTTTTTATTCATATTGGTTCAAATGGTCTCATCTTCAATGACTCTTTGACTATTAGTAGGAACTCACAGCCCTCTTATTTGCCATAGCTTTTACAGGTGTTAGGACATATTTTTGCACAAATCACATACAGAAAGGAGGTTCAGGTCAACGTATATTATGAAAAGGTTTCTGGGGTAAATACCTACATGAAAAAAATGGCCCATTTTAAAACATTCTGGGAGGTGGCATAATGGTTCGGGTGTTTACCTCACAGACACAAGATATAGGGTTTGAATTTCACTTTTGGGAAATTTGCTAGGCTTAAAATGGCCCATAATGGCAGCTAACCTAGTACTTACCTATGAACCTATGCATTTAGACAAGATGGCTTGTACTTTTCAAGACAAGGAAAGAAATTTTTTGCAGCAGATATATTGCAATATTTCACTAACACAAGACAGGATTTTTGCCAGATCAGAAATGTAACAGTTCAAAGATAGTAACATCTGATGTATCCCTCTTGGTTGTTAATGCTAGGAGTATTACTAAAAATGTGTTTTTTATTGGAATGTTTACTGCAGTCCATCAAGATAAATGTTGTTATTGTTTGTGGAAAATGGTTAAAGAACAATGACTTGAAACCAGTTCTGTCAAAGTATAAATATTTTATTGTAATAGACATTCTAAGAAAAAAATCAGGTAGAAATGCTTTATTAGGGATTAAAGATTGTTATGAAACCTATAAGTATTACATGTTCAATGATAACACCAATACTATAGATGGTGTAACTGTGACAATAAAGACAACCCTGAAACATATGTAGACCATCAAAGTCAAGTGCTGCTGACATAGAGGAATTCATATATTTCTTACATGAAACACAGGAAGGGAAAATAATAATGGCTGGGGACTTAAATTTTCCAGAAACAGACTGGGATAATATTGATTCAGCAATACTATTAAAGAAATTACTGACAATGTATGTTCAGGACCAGCTCTAGAGAGGAGAGGAATGAAGGTCACCAGGGCTAAGACAGAATATATGTGTGTAAATGAGAGGGAGGGTAGAGGAATGGTGAGGGTGCAGGGAGAAGAGGTGGTAAAGGTGGATGAGTTTAAGTACTTGGGATCAACAGTTCAGAGTAATGGTGAGTGTGGAAGAGAGGTGAAGAAGAGAGTACAGGCAGGGTGGAATGGGTGGAGAAGAGTATCAGGAGTGATTTGTAATAGACGGGTGCCAGTAAGAGTAAAAGGGAAGGTCTACAAGAGGGTAGTGAGACCAGCTATGTTATATGGGTTGGAGACAGTGGCATTGACAAAAAGGCAGGAGTCAGAGTTGGATGTGGCAGAGTTAAAAATGTTAAGATTTGCACTCGGTGTGACTAGGATGGACAGGATTAGGAATCAGTATATTAGAGGGTCAGCTCAGGTTGGACAGTTTGGAGACAAAGCAAGAGAGATGAGATTGCGTTGGTTTGGACATGTTCTGAGGAGGGATTCTGGGTATATTGGGAAAAAGATGCTAAGGATGGAGCCGCCAGGTAAGAGGAAAAGAGGAAGGCCTAAGATAACGTTTATGGATGTGGTGAGAGAGGACATGCAGGTGGTTGGTGTGATAGAGCAAGATGCAGAGGATAGGAAGAAATGGAAAAAGATGATCCACTGTGGCAACCCCTAACGGGAACAGCCAAAAGATGATGATGATGATGTATGTTCAGGACCAGCAATTACTTTAGACTATAAAAAAACAGGGAATGAAACATACTAGACACTCTTTGTATTCTAAAGAAGTCACTGTTACTTCATGTCAGGTTTTACCACCATTGATGTACAGTTATCATGGGGTTATAAAGGTTAAATTGCTGCTAGATAATTCTGCCAAACTGAAATCTAAACCAATGCAAATAAGATAACATAATAATAATAAACTATACAGATGCAAAATAGTTGCTCTGTAAAACTAATTAGAGTGGTGTTCAGGTGGAAAATGGCAGAAGGAATGTGATAAGTTTTGAAAGAGAAATTGAATGCAAAAAATAAAGAAAAAAAGGTTTAACATGAGGTCAAGAGGCTATATTTACATAAGAATAGGATACTTGATTAACATGAAAGACAAAAAAATGTAAGAAATAAAAAAGTTTGAAAGCTGATGTAAACAGGCTGGACAGACAGTATGTGACACAAGATCAAGAACATTTGAAGAAAATGTATTTAAAGATACTGAGCATAATAGGAAACTCTTTTAATGATACATAAGAAGTGGCAGGAGTAAAGACATGCACATTAATAAAACGCGTGTAGATTCTAAAACATATTTTCAAATATGTTATATATATAAATATATAGATATATTTATAAAATCTTATGCAAAGCAGTTTTGCTCCACAACAGGGATGATAAAATTTCTTAGTAGCATCTAGGTAATTTCAAATACTGAAATTAAATTAGATTATATTGAAAAAGAACTTCACAAACTGGACCTAAGCAAAGCGCAGGGTGGAAATGGAATTAACAGTAATGACCTGAGAACACTTAAGCATGAGCTTACAGTAGGTTTGTAAATTAGTACCAAGCTAACTGCCCTTGCGAGCCATTTTAAGACTAGCCAATTATCCCTTGTGAGACTCAAACCCTGCACCTTGTGTTTGTAAGGCAAACACCTTAACCATTAGGCCATCCTCCCACTATTATATCTGTTATTCACTTGGTCATTTAAGCATGTGAAGATTCCACAACATTGGAGACATGCAATTATTAAACCTATATTTAAGGAAAAATGGAATAGGACAAACCCAAAGTTATACAGACCCATGCATTTACATTCTTGCTGCAGAAAAAATGCAAAAGGTTATTTTGAACAAATTATTGTCAGAATTGTGAAGATTAGGACTTGAAACCATATATCAGCATGCATATGTTGGAAATATTTCTATAACAACCTGTAACATGATGTTTTATAACAATATAATAGCTACAAATGAAAAACTGTGCTGTGATGTAACATATAGACTTACCTTCAACATTTGACAGGGTCATACACAAAACACGGATCAATAAATTAGGACAACTTGGTATTGATGTAATTATTGATGTGAGGATATCTGATATTATCTGTGCTAACATGTCTGGCTGCAGTTTTGTAAATACTTGTAAATAATTGCAAATTATTCTGTGTTATAAATGCCAGCACGACTAGCTATAATTTAGTAAATAAGTTTATGTTTTTTGTTTATTACTTTAGTTTATGCAAAATGTTAGAATCAAACAGTGACTTCTGGCTGACCAAATATACATTGTTTGCCAGTCAGCTGACCTACAGCGATGTCATCGTGTACCAGAGCTGAAAGGAATGTAATCTCCTCAGCAGCTGTTTTTTTTTTTTTTTTTTACTTTTGAAAAGTCTGAAATGAGACATTAGAATTATCATAATAGTTTTCTGTTGTTGTTGTGTCTTTCGGCTTTTTCCAGGTTAGGGGTTACCACAGCGGAACTCCGGTCCGCTAATGCTTGGTAGAAGATTTTTACATGTGGAGTTACCAGCTCTGACGCACAACCTTCAACGAAGGTACACCCCTTCATGCATATCTCCACACAGAAGACGCTTTAGCTGAGAATCGAACAGATAACGTCTTGCTGTGAGTCGACAACGCTACCGCAGTACCACCAATGCTATAAAATGCAGGTTATGTTCAGATGAGTTCAATTGTTGGAGCAGTTGTTTTCCAGATCAGCATTTATCACTCAGAGTTTTTCAGAGCATTCAGCACAAATAATAGGATTTCCTATTCCAGTTGCTGAGGACTGAACAACCACCTGAAGAATGGACATATATTCTTATGTTGTCCTGCAGAAGTAAGAGTATCATCTTGCCTTGTTGACTTAAGGAGATTAGACAAGGACAGTTAATATTTAGACAGGGAGCTACAGTGAGATAGTTAAGAGTTTTTCTTCAATCAGTGTGAAACCTATGCTTCAGTGTTATTTTCAAAATTCCTGTGCTGAAACTTTGTGGTTTATTGAAATCAGTTATTCAGTGTGTGTATATATACACATATATATATATATATATATATGTATATATATATATATATATATATACTTAAATCATTTTATTTATTAAATATTTTACTACCTTTTATTGTGGCTGTTTACTGAGGAAGTACCTTTAGTAACCTGTGATTGTTTATGCTTATTGTGATAACACCAGGGCCACTCTGAAAAGCCTGACTAATCGGATTACATGCTACCTTGCACATCAAGATTTATTTTACCCCATATAATTGCACACCCCTTTTGAAGGGTATAATGGCATTTTGACTGGTGGCAGTGTCACTGTGTAATTTCGCAAAAAGGACATAGCAGATAAATCTGTGCCAGTCTTTCCCAATCTGTATGTGTGATTATAAAATATTTAAGAATGAGTGTGTCAAATACCTAGACTTGGGACAAAGTGCTCTGCAGTGAGTAGTGTGAAGACTCATTTGGGGATCTCGACTGAAGCAAATAGTTCAATCCCAGGTTTGGAGCTTGTTTACAGTGTACTCTCAGGGGAAATTGTGTGTTCTATCCCTGCTTTCAGTGACACTCCCTTACTGGAGACAATGGTGAGAATTAAGACTCTTTAGTTACAGGCCCGGGTTCAAGTAGGGGGGATCATGTCACATTATTTGGTTCCAGCGATGTGGGACTTTAATTGAGCTTTATTAGCCTGTGGTTAGTTGTTACTGGGGTGTGTACTGTTGACAGACACAAGATAAACATACAGAGTTTCATTTCACAACAGTTCTAATTATTTTTAGTCAGTTTAGTCAGAGACAGCAGGCAAGATGTCAGCAGAGGATTATAGCAAGCTGACTAGGAATCAGTTGGACAAGGTGTGCAAAGGCAAAGGACTGGTGCATGCCAACCTGACTATGGAAACAATGAGCTCAGCCTTATTTACAGCCTCAGAGCAGACCAGCAGCTCAGATGATATCCAGTTTGGCATTGGGGATGAGCAGCCTTCCGAGACAAGACAGTGTACCTTTTCTTCAGAGGACTTAAAAGTTAATTTTGAGTTAAGCAGACACAAACTGGAAGCTGAGGAGAGAGAGAAGCAGTGTCAGTATGAAGTGCAACATTTGGAGGCTGAGGAGAGGGAGAGGAAGAAAGAGCAGCAGCATCCGTTTGAACTGGAAACCAAACATTTGGAGATGGAGCAGCTTCAGCATGAAAAGAAACTGGAGTCCAGGCATTTGGAGTTGGAAGCTGAAGAGAATGAGAGGTACAGATGGCATGAAAAGGAGCTTGTAACCTTTGACAGGGTTATGGAGGTAATGGGGAAGGGAATACCTGAGCCCCAGATGCCATAAATGTCAGTAAACTTTTTCCTCAGTACAGGAAGGGGGATGACTTTGACAATTTTATTTATATATGTGAGAGGGAATGTAAACAATATAATGTTGACCAAGACCCTGGGTATGGTTCCTGACCCCCTTACTCCATGGTAAAGCTGTTAATGCAATTCCTAAACCGTCTGAAATTAATTGTTTGAATTATGATCTTGTAAAATAATGTTTAATAGATTGTTTTAAATTAACTCCTGAAATGTATAGAGAAAAGTTTTGTGAACATAGACACAAGGCAGATGAAAGTGTATGTGATTATATTTCTGATTTAAGTACTTTCTTTCACAGGTGGGTGAGTGGGTGGCAGGTCACTACTTTTGAAGGACTAACAGACCTTTGTGTGAGGGAACAAGCTCTCAGCAATTTGCCTGAGGACATGCGGATTTGGTTGGCAGACGAGAGTGTAACTCTGCAAATTAGTTGGGGAGAAAAGGGGATCTCTACTTGGCAAGTAGGACACTGCTGCATAAGAAAGGGACACCCACTTCTGCACATGGACATAAGGGAACCTAGTGTACCCTTAGGGGAAATTGTGTGGTCTATCCCTACTTTCAGTGACACTCCCTTACCGGAGACAGTGGTGAGGATTGAGGCTCCTTATTTACTGCCCCAGGTTAAAGTAGGGGGTCATCGCATCACAAATTATATAATAACAAGCTGCATGACTTACAAAATAGGACATGGAGAATATTATTCAGTAAATGGACAGGTAAAATTCTAAATTATAGTCAGTGCTGCCCATGGGACTGTGTCCTAGGCCTGTACTTGTTTAGGTTGTATCTTTCGGATCTACCTTTTTCACCTGAGGTATTCTGCCATCTGTATACAGATTACTTGAAAATGGGTAAACTGATTACATGAGTAACAGATATGGCATGTCTGCAAAATAACTTGAGTAAGCTGACCGTTTGGCACAGGAGAATAATATGGTGATGAATAGATAAAAACTATGCCTATGAGATTTTGGAAATGTAGATTGAAAGGTGAATATTTAAAACTACAGTACACATTGACACTGTAAATTCATTTAAGGACCAGTGTTTATGGCTATTTACAGCTTTGAGTTTTTCTAATCGTACCAACCAATTGGTTAATGATTGCTATAGAACTGCAGGTTGCATGAAAAGATTTATAAAGTTTAGAAAATCAGAATATAAGAAATCATTTTTTTCCAAGTTACATTAGACACAAACTAGAGTATGGGTTAACAACATGGAAACCTTATAAGAAGACAAGCTTGAGTAAACTGGAAAGAGTACAGCAGAAATATAGCAAGGCCATCCATGGATGTGAAAATTTAAGTTATTAGGAAAGACTAAAATATCTGAACTTGTACAGTGTCTCATAAATATTTAAGATGAGATCTAATTCAGGTATTTAGGGCATTTAGAGACAACTAACTCTGGGAATGTTAGGGTTATCAAAACATAGTAGAGAATCATCAGACAACCTATGTAGATCATATAGGAATGAAAGGTTTACTAACTGGTTCTCTGAGAGAGTAGCTGATGCATGGAATGAAGTACCAAATTATATTAAAGCAGATACTAATTCCTAGGTTCATAGGTAGGTACTAGGGTACTGGCCCTAGGGCCTATATAGGCCTAACCAAAAAGCTACCCTGGCTTTTGCCACCTGAGAAAATTATTTTCCTCTGCCCCTGTCAAGCAGAGCCACAGAAGTGATCCCCGGGGTGAATTTCCTATCTCCCATCCAATCACCAAGATTTTTCTTAAAGAGTGCTAATGAGGAGCTTTGTCTGATATAGATAGGTAGTTTATTCCAGAGTATGGGAAGTCTCTGGGACAGGAATCTATCCCTCCAGCATGTTCTGTTTATTTTGGTGACAATGTTTAGGTCCCTAGAGCATGTAGCTCAGAGGAATTGGGAGTTCTTTAAGTGGAGCATGTCCAACAGTTCTGGGTTTGACATAGCTTTGTATGTTAGGCAGAGATCGCCTCTGAGTAGGCAATATGTGGCAAAGTAAAGCTGGAGTTTTTTGAGATGGTCTCTGTAGGGCATCTGTTTGAGGCCAGTAATCCTCTTTGTGAGGTATTTCTGCAGCCTTTCCAATTGTTGTTGATGTCTTGTGAGGTACATACCAAACGTGGCATTGCATTCTATAATGGGTCTAATGAGTGATGAGTAGAGGGGAACAATGACCTCTTTTTTCCTGGATGAGAAATCTTTTGTGATGAGGTGTGCCACATAGAAGGATTTCCGGACTACTGTGGTGATGTGATTATCAAAGGAGAGACTACTGTCCACCTGTGTCCCAAGGTCTCTTATCACACTTTCAGTGTTAAGTAGACTACCGCCTATGTGGTAGTTCATGGGTACAGAGATTTTACCAAAAGGGATGACAATGCACTTTTTGGCATTGAGCTTGAGGCCATGGCTGTGACACTAGGCATCTGTCTCAGTGAGGCCCTTTTCTTGGATGTCCACATCATTAGGAGTTTCGATTATGGCTCCTAGTTTGCAGTCATCTGTGAACTTCATTAGCCAAAGACCTTCTGTGTTAGCCTGTACTTCAGAGAAGTAGATACCAAACAGGAGAGGACCCAGGACTGAACCCTGTGGTACTCCACTTGTCACTGGTCTGAAGTCGAATTTGGAGTCTGCTACTTTCACAGTGTGGGTTCTGTCAGTGAGCGACTTGGCAACCCATCTTGTGACATAGGGATTTATACCTAGTTTAGTGAGTTTATCTATAATTTCAGAGGGGATGGTGTCAAAAACCTTGGCGAGATCTGGATAGGCTGTGTGAACTACCTTACCATCATGTACGGCTTTGATGACCACTTCAAAGAAGTCTATCAGGTTTAGGTGGCATGATCTGCCTTTTACAAACCCGAACTGGTGGGATCCTGAGTTTGGAGATTACCAATGTCATTGTTTATAAGTTCCATGATGATACGTTCCATAGCCTTGCAGACCAGGCTCGTCAGGCTAATGGGACGTTAGTTCTCGGCGTCTGTGGTGGCTCCCCCTTTGTGGAGTGGGATAACTGTCGCTATGCACCATTCAGTGGGCACAAAGCCTGAAGTGAGGCTATGAATGAACATGGTACTTAGATGGGGTGCCAGTTCATTCTATAGTTCATGTAGAACGCAGCCTGGGATGTTGCCAGGTCCCATGGATGCTGTTTTCTTGGCTTTGGAGAGTGGTTTTTACCTGTGCAGCTGTGATTACAGGAACTTTACATTCTTCCGGTACAGAGATGAGCCCTTTAGGGGGTGAGAGGTGGGTAAGTTAGCACTGAACCTATCTGCCAGGATGTTGGCAATGTCATTTGGTTCTGTATATTTAATGCCATTGTGCTGTAGAGCAGATCTGTGTGTTGCCATTGAGATTCTTGACATAGCTATAGAATGCTTTGTGGTTGTCTTTAGAATCAGTGGTGATTTTGTTTTCTTAACTAGCTTTGGAGGATTTTATAAGGGATCTCATCTTACTGAGGCTGACCAAGGAGTTCCTCCAATCATGGGATTTTACTCTTTTTTGCAACAGTTTCTTTCTTCTTTTGTAGAGTTTGTTTATGTCAGGGGACCACAACATTGGCTTCCTTTTTTTGGAGGATATCATCTTGGTTCTGTTAGAGATTGCACAATCCATGCACTCGTGTAAGTGCTTATAAAGTGCATTTGTGTAGGATTCAGCAGTTGTACCTCTATTGTCCGTCTGCATGGATGTCATGAAGTTTGCCGCTTCTGCCTTAAGAAGCATGAAGCTGGATTTGGAGAAATTTTTTACTGTGGTTTCCCTAATGGGGGTGGATGTGAATGTCTAGGGTGATTAGCAGGATGTGAATGTCTAGGGTGATTAGCTTGTGGTTGGATCTGACCAATGAGGAGTTGACCTCTGGTGTGGAACACCGGTCACCCATGTTTATTATGACCAGGTTTAGGATATTGCTGCCCTTGGTGGGGGTGTAGATAAGTTGATCCAAGGTGTTGGAATTTATGAATTCCAGAAAACATTGAGCAAAAGAGTTGGTGCATGAGTAGTTTTCCCAGTTAATGGTAGGGTAGTTGAAATCACCCATTATTAGGGTGTTGGGTTGTACCCTAATATTTTCCAGTGTATCAAGAAATGCGGAGTGGGAATCCTGGGACATGGTGGGGGATCTGTAGCAAGCTACAAATTGGATTGCGGTCTTGCCCAGAATTACTTGCACTTGGATAATCTTGGATGCATTACACTGAACAACTAGCCTGGAGGTGTGGATATCCTTAATGAATATGGACATGCCTCCACCTTTAGTGTTTCAGTCCAGGTAGGTGGCCGAAAGGTGTGGTATGAATTATAGCCTGGTAACGCAGGGGTGCTCTCTGGAGCCTTGAACCAGGTCTCTGTCACTGCACAGATCTCAATGTTCTCCATTTTAAGGAGTGCCTCAAGTGAGTGCATTTTGAGGTTTAGACTTCTAGCACTGAGTAGCATTACCCTCAGATTTTGGTTGCTTGTACCTGTTATAGTGGTGAATTTGTTATTTGAACCTTGCCTAAAAAAGGCACTATAGGGGTGGCAGAGCCTTAGCCAGTATCTGGAATCCCAAGGGTGATAGGTACAGGCCATCTCTGGCAAAGCATCATGGTCTGTCAGTCATGTCATCTCAGGCAGACAGATACTGGATCCTCTTAGAATGACACCAGAAGGTTAGCCAATTTTTGAAGTCAATCATTTTGTCCTTGTACTGTGGTATCATTCTGGGTGATGGCAGGATGCTACTCAGGCTAGGGTCATATCTGCCTGGGGTACAAGATCGGACAGCTCCTCCATGTCTCTTTTCATGTAGTCCAGAGAGGTACATCTCAGGTCATTCACACCAACATGGACACTGACAAAGTTATATTTGCACTTGTTGTGGAGTGACCTGAGTTTTAAGCATCATGTGGCAGATCCTGGCATCTGACAGGCAGCTGACAGTAACTTTCTCCTTCTTTAGCCTGTTGAGTGGAACATCAGTGTGCCTGACTATAGAGTCACCTATGACTAGAGTGTTGGGTACGTTGTTATGCCTTATGGGCTGTGGTTGAGTGGCACACTGAGTTTGTGCGCTATGTGCCATTTGGGTTGTGTTGGGGGGGGTGGAGGTTGCTTGTGTTTCTGCTTTGGAAGTCCCTGTTGCTTGGGCAGATTTTTACTAAGAGCCTCCGTGAATGTAGGTATGTGTTTTGTGTTTCTATGTGTTTATTTTGGTGGTGTAGGTTTTGAGGGACTATGTGATGAGTGTGGTGTGGTGCAAGTGTTTACCTTCTCCTCTTGACTGTCTAGTCCAGTCTTGGGTGAAGAGAGCTTTGCTTCCAGTTTGGCTATATAAGTGCATCTCTCACAGGTTGTAGTGCTGGGTGGTAGGAGTACAGGGTTGTCTGTCTACATGAGGCAATTGCTGCATTGCCCAAAGATGCCCAGATTCATCAGGTAGACAGGTGAAAACACTGGAGCTGATCCTTGACATGCCTGGATAGGTACTTATTTGTTAGTACTAAAAACTGTTTTCCTCTAGACAAGTGAGGAAAGTTGAGTGCTGTAGTAATTTGTAGCTTATTTAGTGCTTACAACGAGTTCTGAATAAGTGCTGAGCTCAAAGAAACAGATTTGATTACTAAAGCTAAAAAACTGGCTAGTTCTAAGGGAAAATTCGAAGAGCAGACTTTATGGTGTTAGGAATAGTTTAACCCTAGCTAAGTGGCGATGCATAAAGTTTTTTTTTTAATTTTTAGATAAGCTACCTAGTGCTTACCACTCCCACTGATAAGCTAGCAGGCTTCCTTCCAACACAGAAAGACTTGGGAGCTCAGAAACTTACAAACAGTCCTGGATACATCAAATCTGTATCTGGACTAGACTACTTACAGGAAAGGCACGAAACAAGCTTAGAATGTTTTTTTGTAAAGTGGAAGGGGGGAAAGGAGGAGCAGAAGATAATTCAAGGTTAAGAAACTAAGTGGGTTGGCCTTCTCAGATGTTCTCCCTGTATTAGGTAGAATGAGGTAATGACACTAGACTGGGAGGAGTGTCCCAGATCAAATTTACAGTAGGGGTGGGCAACTGCAAAACCACCAAGTATAAGAATAGGATACCAATAGGGAAGGGGGGTGGGAAACAAAAATCAGAACAAACAAACCCAAACAGATGCTTAACAAATGTAGAAAATTTCCAGTTAATACCTCACACATAGTGAAACTAGCTAGAAAAGTATGCAGCAGATCATAAAAGTGCTATAAATAACTCGTAAATATAAGCAAAAAACAGGGTACTTAATGTTACATATCACAGATCAGTTTGCTCAGTACCCTTCCTCCAATTAGCTCAGTGTGAAATGGCAGAAACACTCACAAGTTGACTTCTTAAGTAACAGAAAGTTGAAACCTGAAACAACTTTAAAAAAAGCTCAAAAGAACCAATGAGGTGCTTACTCCAAGCCATAGTCCAGGTAACCCCAGTCAGCCAATGACCATAAACCCTTCCCTCTCACTGAAATGCAAGAATGGCTTTGGCTAAACTAAGATGGCCTGGAACATGTGCACAGACACACAGCCTCTACAAATAAACAACTTGGCCCAAAACACAAGCCTGAATATGGACAATGCTACAACTACCCACACTACTTAGGTAGAAAAAAAACTGCAGAAATGTTTATAACAGCAGGAGAGCAGCAGTGAGCCTTTAAATGAAAGTTTTAAACAGATAAAGGAGCAAGGAGACTCTAGAGAATGCTTTTAACTGCAAACAAATAAGTTATATGATACACTCCTTGGCAGGAAATCAGAACAAACAAAGCCAGACAGATGTTTAACAAATGTAGAACATCACCAGTCGATACCTCACGCACAGTGAAACTAGCTAGAAAAGTATGCAGCAGACAATAAAAGTGCTATAAATAACTCATAAAAATAAACAAAACACAGGATACTTAATGTTATGTATCACAGATCAGTTTGCTCAGTGCCCTTCCTCAGATTAGCTCAGTGTGAAATGCAAGAAACACTCACAAGTTAACTTCTTAAGTAACAGAAAGTTGAAACTTGAAATAACTTTAAAAAAAGCTCGAAAGAACCAATGAGGTGCTTACTCCAAGCCGTAGTCTAGATAACCGCAATCAGCCAATGACCATAAACACTCCCTCTCACTGAAATGCAAGAATGGCTTTGGCTAAACTAAGATGGCCTGGAACATGTGCTCAGACACACAGCCTCTACAAACAACTAGGCCCAAAACATAATCCTGAATATGGACAATGCTACAACTACCCAGACTACTTAGGTAGAAAAAAAAACTGCAGAGATGTGTATCACAGCAGAACAGCAGCAGTGAGCCTTAAAATGAAAGTTTTAAATGGATAAATGAGTAAGGAGATTCTAGAGAATGCTTTTAACTGCAAACAAATAAGTTATATGATACACTCCTTGGCAGAAAATCAGGACAAACAAACCCAAACAGATGCTTAACAAATGTAGAAAATTTCCAGTTAATACCTCACACAGTGAAACTAGCTAGAAAAGTATGCAGCAGACAATTCTAGTGCTATATATATTTTTAAGAACAACCTGGGCACTTATTATGGGGATGACTGTTTTTGTATATTGGCAGGCTAGTAGGGCATCATTGTCCATGCCTGAAATATTTGTATGTATGTATGTATACGTGTATGTACATTACTGCAATTGCAGTTTCTGCAAGCAAGTTTAGTGCAATTTCTTTTGTATCCAGTACATGGAAACATTATTGAGTTATACTTTTTAAGCCAGCTGTGTTCTATTTTTTTCAGTTTTCCCACTGTTCTGCAACCATTCGGCAGTTATATATAAGAAAAGGCTGGAGGTTTACCCCTGAAAAAAATATATTTTTTGTTTTGTTTTTTACAGTTTTTGAAGTCTGGCCTCTCAATGTAAAAACACAGAAGATGGGTAACTGATTCTGGGCTGAGTCAGCTAAATGTATGCAAACCCTGCTATCCTTATGCATTTAGGCTGACACCACAAGACAGTAACAGGCAGCAAATGTTTTAAGTCTGCAACATTTTCAAAATTACTTGGGCCGCCCCTCAAACTGGTCTGAGCTTCATTTTTTGAGAAACACTGTCACATTGCATTATAGTCCTGAATCTTTCTGTTAACAGATGCCTATTATAACCTAAACTAAATAGGAAACATTTTATAGAGTTCTATTATTGTCTTCTCAAGAATGCCAAATGTTTACACAGTTCAGTATTTTAAAATATCAGTATTATGGACAAGGTAGTGACAAGTATCTTTCGTTGGACTGGACTCATCGTAATAATGAAGCCTTGACATAGTAAATGATAAATGTTACTGAAATGACAGGTATACATTACTGATAAATAAATATTTCAAGTGCATGTCTGCACAAAATAATGTTTTCCAAAAATCTCATAACAAAATGATTGTACTTCAGAATGATATAAATATCAGAATAAAGGTCATTGAGTGAAAATAATACAATATTTTACTGCATTGTATTGTAGGATGAATGTTGGGAAGGCCTCACAAGAGACATTGGTTATCTGTCTGTCATCTTCCCTTCCAAGAGGCTTTTAAAATATCATAAATTATTTCTTATTAAGGAAGGTAAAAAATACAAACTGTATCTCGATTCCAGGAGTCTTCCCTAAGCTTGCAGATCAAAGATACAAATGTGAATGCAGTCTTCAACAGAATTATTGTAAACCTATACAAATCTCCCCTCCTGCACAACCAAACATGCCTACTCTACTCTTTAATTTCTGCAAATCTTTTGGGTTTCTAATACTATGATGTGCATGGACCCCATTCCAAAGTCAAAGCATGATTAAAGTTCATGAAATTAATATTGTTTCAATCTTTGATATCAGCCAAAAGTGTTCTTCGCAGCACTCACAGTTTGCCCAGTAATTACTTCTTCTGCAATTTGTGTGATTACATGGATTGGTAACATATCTAAATAGGATTTTAGATTCTTTTTTATAAGACCTGTTGCTCCTGCTACTATTGGAACTGCCTGGGTATCTTTCTTCCATATTGCTCTCATTTCTGCCTGCAGATCCTGAAATTATAGGACTTTGTGTCTCTCTGTATGCAACACACTGTAGTCACTGGGAGTTGCAATTTCAATGATCAATGCTACTTTTGTCTTCTTTTCATGGACCACTATACGTTTTTTTTTGGCATCAATCTTTTGAACTGTTGGTAATGGGTGATCCCATGTGATATAAGCTTCACTATTTTCTATGATGCTTTGTGGCTCATGTTTCCAGTGTTTTCCAGCCACTTCAATACCATAATGTTTGCACAATCTCTAGTGTAACAGTTTTGTCACATTATTATGCCTTTCAGTATACAGTTCTTCTGCCATTAGTAAGTCACAACCAGCAACGAGGTGTGCAACTGTTTCCAATTTGGTTTTACAAAAGCTACATTAGTCTGTTTCTCCCAAATGTTCAAAGGACTTTGTAAACCAGTGTGTACGTAGCCCACTATCTTGGGCCACCAATATTAACCTTTCATCTCTTGGTTTGAATTTGCCTCTCCTTAACCATTCCTGTGTTCATTCCTGATCAACATGAGGTTCTTTCAGAAGTTTTCTATACTTGCAACTATATTTATGCATTTTCTGCATTTCTTGCCTTCTCATCTGGTCCTTCACCTTATATTCTTTCTTTTGTTTTTTGGCACATTCAGTTGCTGCCTGATTTTTATCTACTTCTGGTTTGATTTCCATTCCTGCTTGATGCTGATATGCTTCTGCTAGATTAAACAGAGAAGTCATCTTAGATTTATTTCTCCTCATGTTTCAAAACTTTCACTCCACTTGGGTCTTGTGAGGTCAGCAGATATGTGTGGAGTCCCATGATTGCAGATCTATACATGTAGTCAATTTCAAGGAGGCCCATCACTCCTTCAGAACGGAGAATATATAATCTGATATACACTGATTTTTATAAACCATTAGGTGAGCATGAAGCATCCTTCTTGTTTTTCTTTCTAAGCTATCCAACATATTTTGGGGCCAGTCAATCACTCCAAAACTAGAAGTTAGGACAGGAAGAGCAATTTGGTTTATAGCTTGGATTTTGTTCCTAGATGTTAACACTATTTTCCAGATTAATTTAAGTCTTCTAAAGTATTCCTTACTAAGTTTTATTTGCATTTGTTCATGTTTTATTGTTGATTCTTCATCAGTTCCCAAATATTTATATACTGTCGCTTGCTCAAGTTCTTTTATATTGCATTCTTGTCCCAAACTGATATTTTCCTGGTGCTGCAGTTTTCCTGCTTTAAAGGTTGCTTTTGCACATTTATCCACCATCTGAAAAGTTTTGACAACCTTCCATTGTACTTTCACTTCCTCATCTGATGAGCTATACAGTTTTAAATCATTGAGAAAGAGAAGATGAGAAGTCTTTACACTTTGTGGTTTTCTAGGAGCCAAATTATAGCCATGGCCTAAGCTGCTAAATAAACAGCTTAGTGAGTTAAGGGCAAGACAAAATAGCAGCAGTGACAGAGAGTCACCCTGGAATGTCTCTGTTTCAATTTTTATCATTGGATAATAATTTGTCCTTCATCATGGCTTAACTGCAAAGTAGCCTGCGACTGTTTCATGGTCACTGTAATGTAGTTGAGTGCAAGGTGTATCTTATACATTTTAAGCACTCTTTTATCTATGAATGTGGGATACTATCAAATGCTTTTTTGTGGTCAATCCATGCCATATTTAGATTCTTCCCCCATTCTACAGTTCTCCACTATGACTTTATTTAACAACAAATTAACCTTTTTTTCATATGACTTCCTTTTATTGCCCTTTTGTTCTACTGCCATAATTGAGTTTTCTTCTAAATGACTATAAACTTTGTCAGCATCAATTACCATGTACAGTTTATAAGCTGTCGGAAGGCAAGTTATTGGTCTATAATTTTAGGGCAGCTTGCAGATTCACTCTTAAGTAGGAGCATCATTTTTCCTGTTGTTAGCCAGGTTGTTGTCTGTTCATGGTGTGCATATAAATAGTTCACATGCATGGCTAAATCTCCGCAAAGATTTTAATACCTTTAACCAAAAGTTAGGTACTGCATCTGGGCCTGGGATTTTCCAGTTAGAAGCATTTCTTAACTTTGTTTCAGTCTCTCTGGTTGTTACTTCATCCCATTTCATACCCAGTCCCTTTAAACTTTTTCTTTCTTTTACTGCTTCTATGCTTTTAGCATTTTTGTTATGTTCCACAGGATCTTCATAGATACTTCTCCAAAATGTATATATTTCTTCTTTTTTTTTGGCGGTCTTTCAATTCCTTTTACCTTGTTTCCGAATTCTCTATAAAAGCTTTTGGGTCATCAATAACTTGCTTATTTTATACTTTTCCTTTATATATATCTGTGTATCT
Organism: Protopterus annectens; assembly: GCF_019279795.1. Taxonomy (NCBI): domain Eukaryota; kingdom Metazoa; phylum Chordata; order Ceratodontiformes; family Protopteridae; genus Protopterus; species Protopterus annectens. Next base: position 1,292,434,930 of record NC_056725.1, on the reverse strand, counting down.
TCTAAGTTTTTCCACCTGTGCTAAAATTTTTAGTTTGTTGAGATAGTGCATGATAGATCCTGGTCTGTTCTAATACTGTGCATTGCCTTTAGCACATCTAACTTTCTTAGTATTTTTGTTGATCTATTCCCTCTGCTATAGTCTGCTAACAGTGACACTTCTTGTCTTAAATGCTTTATAGTTTTCTATTTAATACTTCCATGATGGTATTAAATTTCTCCCCTTCCTTTCCTTCACTACCCTGTGTTCTTGTGGTAGAACTTTAACAGTCATCGATTCAGCTGAACAGTAATATACCCTGTTTACTTCTATTATTTTGCATGGATCTCTATGGACAGTCCTAATTCCTGTGTTCATTTGTTTTATCAAACTTCTGACTTTTGGGGTTTTATTGATTCTACACCAATGTAGAGGTACTAATGATTAGTAAGGCAAACTTGAATGGAATTATGACCATTTACTGAAGACTAAACAATGTAAAGACAGCCTGCTGGGGACAGATCTGTGCAATTAACAATGAGAAAACAAGGGAATGAAGAGGGAAGGAGGAAGATAGAAGATATGCAGATTATAACTGTTTGGATAAAGAACAGCATAATGTTCTGTCTGAAGCTGTTCACACCAACTATGTACTTAATTCCACATCGGGTAGTTATATAGTGGAGAATGACTTGTTCTAGGAGGCATGAATCACATATTATCTAGTGGGACTGTTAGGAATCTGTTCCTGATGCAGAACATAGAATCAGAAGTCATCAGTAAGACCACAGTAAATCTGGTCCTAAACAATGAGAGCACCAGTGTGACTTCAGGTAATTCCTTGGGAGGCCAACAACCACAGGAAAGACTTAAAGGGAGGAAACTATGGACTCATCGTAATAATGAAGCCTTGACATAGTAAATGATAAATGTTACTGAAATGACAGGTATACATTACTGATAACAATATTTCAAGTGCATGTCTGCACAAAATAATGTTTTCCAAAAATCTCATAACAAAATGATTGTACTTCAGAATGATATAAATATCAGAATAAAGGTCATTGAGTGAAAATAATACAATATTTTACTGCATTGTATTGTAGGATGAATGTTGGGAAGGCCTCACAAGAGACATTGGTTATCTGTCTGTCATCTTCCCTTCCAAGAGGCTTTTAAAATATCATAAATTATTTCTTATTAAGGAAGGTAAAAAATACAAACTGTATCTCGATTCCAGGAGTCTTCCCTAAGCTTGCAGATCAAAGATACAAATGTGAATGCAGTCTTCAACAGAATTATTGTAAACCTATACAAATCTCCCCTCCTGCACAACCAAACATGCCTACTCTACTCTTTAATTTCTGCAAATCTTTTGGGTTTCTAATACTATGATGTGCATGGACCCCATTCCAAAGTCAAAGCATGATTAAAGTTCATGAAATTAATATTGTTTCAATCTTTGATATCAGCCAAAAGTGTTCTTCAGCACTCACAGTTTGCCCAGTAATTACTTCTTCTGCAATTTGTGTGATTACATGGATTGGTAACATATCTAAATATGATTGAAGATTCTTTTTTATAAGACTTGTTGCTCCTGCTACTATTGGAACTGCCTGGGTATCTTTCTTCCACATGGCTCTCTTTTCTGCCTGCAGATCCTAATATTTTATGACTTTCTGTCTCTCTGTATGCAACACACTGTAGTCACTGGGAGTTGCAATTTCAATGATCAATGCTACTTTTGTCTTCTTTTCATGGACCACTATACGTTTTTTTGGCATCAATCTTTTGAACTGTTGGTAATGGGTGATCCCATGTGATATAAGCTTCACTATTTTCTATGATGCTTTGTGGCTCATGTTTCCAGTGTTTTCCAGCCACTTCAATACCATAATGTTTGCACAATCTCTAGTGTAACAGTTTTGTCACATTATTATGCCTTTCAGTATACAGTTCTTCTGCCATTAGTAAGTCACAACCAGCAACGAGGTGTGCAACTGTTTCCAATTTGGTTTTACAAAAGCTACATTAGTCTGTTTCTCCCAAATGTTCAAAGGACTTTGTAAACCAGTGTGTACGTAGCCCACTATCTTGGGCCACCAATATTAACCTTTCATCTCTTGGTTTGAATTTGCCTCTCCTTAACCATTCCTGTGTTCAATCCTGATCAACATGAGGTTCTTCCAGAAGTTTTCTATACTTGCAATAATATTTATGCATTTTCTGCATTTCTTGCCTTCTCTTCTGGTCCTTCACCTTATATTCTTTATTTTGTTTTTTGACACACTCAGTTGCTGCCTAGTTTTTATCTACTTCTGGTTTGATTTCCATTCCTGCTTGATGCTGATATGCTTCTGCTAGATTAAACAGAGAAGTCATCTTAGATTTATTTCTCCTCATGTTTCAAAACTTTCACTCCACTTGGGTCTTGTGAGGTCAGCAGATATGTGTGGAGTCCCATGATTGCAGATCTATACATGTAGTCAATTTCAAGGAGGCCCATCACTCCTTCAGAACGGAGAATATATAATCTTGATATACACTGATTTTTATAAACCATTAGGTGAGCATGAAGCATCCTTCTTGTTTTTCTTTCTAAGCTATCCAACATATTTTGGGGCCAGTCAATCACTCCAAAACTAGAAGTTAGGACAGGAAGAGCAATTTGGTTTATAGCTTGGATTTTGTTCCTAGATGTTAACACTATTTTCCAGATTAATTTAAGTCTTCTAAAGTATTCCTTACTAAGTTTTATTTGCATTTGTTCATGTTTTATTGTTGATTCTTCATCAGTTCCCAAATATTTATATACTGTCGCTTGCTCAAGTTCTTTTATATTGCATTCTTGTCCCAAACTGATATTTTCCTGGTGCTGCAGTTTTCCTGCTTTAAAGGTTGCTTTTGCACATTTATCCACCATCTGAAAAGTTTTGACAACCTTCCATTGTACTTTCACTTCCTCATCTGATGAGCTATACAGTTTTAAATCATTGAGAAAGAGAAGATGAGAAGTCTTTACACTTTGTGGTTTTCTAGGAGCCAAATTATAGCCATGGCCTAAGCTGTTAAGTAAACAGCTTAATGGGTTAAGGGCAAGGCAGAATAGTAACGGTGACAAAGAGTCACCCTGGAGTATCTCCTTTTGAATTTTTATCCCTAGGATAATAATTTGTCCTTCATCATGGCTTAATTGCAAAGTGGTCTGCCACTGTTTCATGGTCACTGTAATGTAGTTGAGTGCAAGGTGTATCTTATACATTTTAAGCACTCTTTTATCTATGAATGTGGGATACTATCAAATGCTTTTTTGTGGTCAATCCATGCCATATTTAGATTCTTCCCCCATTCTACAGTTCTCCACTATGACTTTATTTAACAACAAATTAACCTTTTTTTCATATGACTTCCTTTTATTGCCCTTTTGTTCTACTGCCATAATTGAGTTTTCTTCTAAATGACTATAAACTTTGTCAGCATCAATTACCATGTACAGTTTATAAGCTGTCGGAAGGCAAGTTATTGGTCTATAATTTTTAGGGCAGCTTGCAGATTCACTCTTAAGTAGGAGCATCATTTTTCCTGTTGTTAGCCAGGTTGTTGTCTGTTCATGGTGTGCATATAAATAGTTCACATGCATGGCTAAATCTCCGTGCAAAGATTTTAATACCTTTAACCAAAAGTTAGGTACTGCATCTGGGCCTGGGATTTTCCAGTTAGAAGCATTTCTTAACTTTGTTTCAATCTCTCTGGTTGTTACTTCATCCCATTTCATATCCTGTACCTTTAAACTTTTTCTTTCTTTTACTTCTTCTATGCTTTTAGCATTTTTGTTATGTTCCACAGGATCTTCATAGATACTTCTCCAAAATGTATATATTTCTTCTTTTTTTTTGGCGGTCTTTCAATTCCTTTTACCTTGTTTCCGAATTCTCTATAAAAGCTTTTGGGTCATCAATAACTTGCTTATTTTATACTTTTCCTTTATATATATCTGTGTATCTTCTAAGTTTTTCCACCTGTGCTAAAATTTTTAGTTTGTTGAGATAGTGCATGATAGATCCTGGTCTGTTCTAATACTGTGCATTGCCTTTAGCACATCTAACTTTCTTAGTATTTTTGTTGATCTATTCCCTCTGCTATAGTCTGCTAACAGTGACACTTCTTGTCTTAAATGCTTTATAGTTTTCTCTATTTAATACTTCCATGATGGTATTAAATTTCTCCCCTTCCTTTCCTTCACTACCCTGTGTTCTTGTGGTAGAACTTTAACAGTCATCGATTCAGCTGAACAGTAATATACCCTGTTTACTTCTATTATTTTGCATGGATCTCTATGGACAGTCCTAATTCCTGTGTTCATTTGTTTTATCAAACTTCTGACTTTTGGGGTTTTATTGATTCTACACCAATGTAGAGGTACTAATGATTAGTAAGGCAAACTTGAATGGAAAGATTATGACCATTTACTGGAAGACTAAACAATGTAAAGACAGCCTGCTGGGGACAGATCTGTGCAATTAACAATGAGAAAACAAGGGGAATGAAGAGAGGGAAGGAGGAAGATAGAAGATATGCAGATTATAACTGTTTGGATAAAGAACAGCATAATGTTCTGTCTGAAGCTGTTCACACGAACTATGTACTTAATTCCACATCGGGTAGTTATATAGTGGAGAATGACTTGTTCTAGGAGGCATGAATCACATATTATCTAGTGGGACTGTTAGGAATCTGTTCCTGATGCAGAACATAGAATCAGAAGTCATCAGTAAGACCACAGTAAATCTGGTCCTAAACAATGAGAGCACCAGTGTGACTTCAGGTAATTCCTTGGGGAGGCCAACAACCACAGGGAAATGTTACTTAAGTAAGCAACAAGGCAGGGAAAAAAGGAATAGCTAACTGAGCACACTAGTTGCTTAAGTACAAGATACACTTTCTTAACTTCTCTCTTCACTGAAAAATAACTGCTGCTAAAACAGCTGAATTCCTTTGAAGTGCTGCCTAGGTTCCCCATCCTAAGGGCTCACATTAAACCTGCGTCCTGCTCTTTATCCAGTCCTACAGGATTTCCCTGCTTTCAGGTTACAGAATTATCTTCACTAACCAAGTTCAAGTAAAGACTGGTGTAGCTCTTTACTCAAAGATTTAAATGTCATCATAGAAGTACTTAAACATACATAACCTTTCAAATAATTATTAGCTTATTGGGACAAGTAATATACTGCTCTGTATTAGCTCATATGGCTTCTATATTGAAATTCCATACCTTAAAATGGAAACAGCTGCAACGCTGAAACTTGGTATAGATCAACAACTGTTTTACTTTTCTGTTACTATTTTTCCCCATTAAAATAGTGCTTATTGTCCATGTAAATCTGTTTCACTGAGATCTTTACAAAGCCTTCCTATTATATGGACCATTCGGTATATACATATTTTTACTGGAATGGGTATCATCGCAACTGTAGTAACATGACTGCCCATTTTATTGTGAGCTTTTGGTAAATGTAGTTCCTTCCGGCTTCTTCTATGAAGCCACAAACAACAGCCTGACATCAAAATCAATGTATAGTGATGCATGAGTGAAGCACTTAGATATGTATTTTTCTGATTCCACCTCTCCAAACCATAAAATGCATTTTACTATTACAGCTCCCATTTTACAACTATAATTTTCAGGTGTAATGTTGCATTACAAAGCCATTCATGTGATGAGTGTACCTTAAATTATAGATGTGTTTGTTCACTTTATTAATGTGATTAGACTTGTCCTTCTTTCCTCATGCACCATTTCTCTTACACAGTTCTGCTTCATCTTATTCTTCTGTGCTCTTTGTTGTTTTTCTTCAAACTTTCCTGTTTTAATACCCCCCTATTTCATTTACTGAAAATACATTATATAACACAACTACACCACCTTCCTTTTTTATATTTTTCATATGTCCTTCTTCTTGTCTGCTCTTTCTTCACTTTTTGCAGGTCATAATATTATCATTTTTTAAACCTCCATTTTCTTTCATTGTTGCTTTCTTCCATTTCTTCACTCAATACATCTTTATCCATCCTGTCATATTCACCCTGTCTTCTATATTTCACCACGCTCACTTTATTACCCTGATCACATATATCTTCTCTTTGTTTTTGATTCCTCTGCCATAGATCTCACTTTATTCTGAGGTCACCTTCTATTCTCTATTTGTCCGCATCCATGTGCAGGACACTTTTGTTTCAGTTTCTTCCTCTCCGCATCTCCACTGTTTTTTTCATCCATTATCTCCTATGCCAGGCTAACGTTAAACCCCATTTGTGGATAATTCATAATTTTTGATCCTGAATAGGCTATAAACTTTTGACCCCTTGACTCATTTACTGCATCCCTTATACTATCCAAAACAGCTGCATTCGTACAGCCTTCCTTGTCCATTTTGCTTTTAGATAATCCCTTTCATTTGTTCATCTCCACACTGTAATCTTCCTCTATATATTCTCTCTGCCGCCATTCTAACTTTTGTAGTTGGATATTCTCCTTCACACAATCTTCTCTCTTTTTATTATTTCTTCTTCACACCACTTCCTTACCCTAACACTTGTTTAAGTAAGCATATCCAACTTCTTTTCTAAGCTACATTGTCCTTGGTTTATCTTCCAAATCATTCTTCCCTTCCATACTTCAAAATGTTCCTTTTCCTTTCTACTTCTTTCTGAATCTACTTTTCACATGAATAGCTGGTCCCAGTCTCCAGCCTGTTTCCACCTTCTTTTCAGTCTGTTGCTTCATTTCTATTTCTGCTATCTCCAGGTCACATCTGTTCATCATTCCCTTTCATTTAATGTTCTTTGAATTTGTTTCCAGTTATATTGAATAAGCAAGTCTGGTTGAAGCCAATCTATTCTAAATTATACTGTTCAGTTATCTGTACAAGTGGCATCGAGAGATAAAACCATGATTGTATCCTAGGTGACCCAAGCTTGATTAGCACCTCAGGTGCTTGATAGCACAGAAAAGGAGGACAGATATGCATATCTTGAGGAGATTGCATGTACAAAGGGGCATACATATGCACACAGGATGATTTACACGATGAAGACTGGTAGAAATAACTGCGGTCTACCTCTCATGGGTGAGAAGGGGCACCCTGTTGACAGCAACCCCTTGCTGAAGCTTAAGTTAGCTTAGCACTGATGCTCATTGCACACCACTAATGTACGTTATCATTATCTGGCTATGGGAGGAGGGTAAGTCTAAAAAGAAAAAAAAATGTTGAATTATCCATGATGGCTGCCCTAATGATGGTCCTTCTTCATCAGCCCTCAACCCTGGTGGTGTAAAAAGAAATAGCCCAGGTGGTCAAAAAGGGGATGATGATCTGCAGGCATTAGGAGCAAAGTAGAGCAAAAAGAAAACTATATAGCATGATTGTTTGGATGCAGTTACATGTGCTAACCCTAAACCTGCCTCTACCCCTAACACTAACATTCATCTTAACTTAAAAAAAGCCCTTCCTAAAATGCTAAAACTACACAATGCAGCTCGGACACATCAACATGCATACACAAATACACACACATACAGACACATACAACTAAATCTATCCCCTAACCCTAAACCTACACACACACACACACACACACACACACACACACACACACACACACACACACACACACACACACACGCACATATATACAGATATCTATTTATGTGTGTGTGTACATATATATATATATCTATATATATATATATATATATATATATATATATATATATATATATATGATTCTACTACCGGTGCTCAAGTCCCAGACACTCAAAAAACACTGTCTCCAAGTCAGGGACTTGAGCATTTTATAGCTCACATAGGCTGCTGCTGTTTATGCCTGAAGTTGGAAATGAGTTTGGGTGAGCAGCCATAGGGTAGAAGAGGAAGGGAAATTTTAGGATTAGGGAGCAGGAAGAGAATGTTAGGATTAGGGAGTGGGAAAGGAGGTTTAAGGTTAGGGACTGCAAAGGGAGATTTAGGGTTAAGGAGTGATCGAGGAATTTAGGTTTGGGAGAAATGGCTTTTTGCTTTAGAGAGTGATCATAGACCTTTGGCTTAAGGAGGGAAGAATGGAATTTTGAGCTAAGGGTGTGAGGACTTAGGTTTGGAATTGGGTTGGAGTTTAATGGATAGACTTAGGACTCTGGTAAGGATATACAGTTTATAGGGTTGAGTGTTGGGAGGGCTACATAGAAATAGGAGATGAGGATACTGGGAGTTGGAACACCTTTTTCAAGTAAGTGGTGGGGTGTAAGTGTGTGATGAGCTACTAAAATGTGAGCACCTGAAGTAGCCACTATATAAATCTTTAAATCAAAATGCCAACATTGACGAGAAACTATGCATGTGCCGAGAAACAGCTTTAGTGCATGCAAAAGTAATGTGTAAGAACTGCAAGGAACCACCACGATGTAAAAACGAAGATTTATTTTAACAAGGAGAACAAGCGCTTTCACGCACCATCCCGGTGCCCTTCATCAGGTTACAATCAAAGATAAAAACTTCTGTCCTTATATACAAAAACTTCCATCAATTATTCAATTAAGTGCATCAATTAAAACAATCTAGTGAGATATTTTAAAGGGAAACAGCATCCCATATACCCACGACATTTTAAACAATCATATATTTCATGAAAAACACTTTTAGTAATGCATTTGAATTATTGACAGAGATAAATAATCAATTTGAATATAGATAGATATATTAAAAAGCTATGATAATTAATATTCATTCTACATATCTACTTAATTTATGTATCCTTTCTTGTATATCAAAATACTTGATCAGATGATGCATTTATTTAGATATTAAATACTATAAAAATTCAAATAAAAAATATATATAAAATATATCAATCATTCCTACATGCTGATTGTCTTAATAATTCTATATGCATAACAATGATGAAATATCAAGTTTAATGTATTAAACATTCAATAAAAACATACTATATATGCAATACTGTATGTTGCATATTGTGCATAATACAAAATAAGGTAAATGGTGATGAGATAAAATGTATAAATAATATACAGAAACTAGTTAATGGCTAGTGGAATAGATAATATGCCAAACAAATCCATTATATACGCAATAGCCTGATTGCAGGAATATGTCAAAATATAAAGGGAGGAAAAGGTGAAAAAGGGGAAGGGGGGGGGGGGAGAAATCACACATTTCCTAATAGAGCTGGTCGAATGCTGAGTGCTGAATTCAGGCCAGGTTCTATATGAGCTCTAAAATTTAATATCCATCTTAGCTCATATAATTCAAGGGTGCCTATTAGGTCACCTTCTCTTCTATTCTGATGCACCATTTGAATCACTCTATATTTAAACATATGTTGGGGAAACTGTTGGCAATGTTTGGCCAACACATTGGTAATATTTCCCTTCCTAATGTCATATACGTGATTATATACACGATCTTTGAACCTACGTGATGTCATACCTACATAGTATGCTTTGCATGAGTCACATGTAGCTAGGTATATGACATTACTTGTGTCATAGGTGGCATAAAATGTTGGCTTAAAAGCCATATTTATGCCTGGAACCTCAAGTGTCTGAGCTGTAGATATATACTTACATATGCAACATTTTCTACAAGGATATGTGCCTTTCTTATATCTTGCTCTAATATCCTGCTGCTGAAGTTTCATTTTTTCATTGCATAATAATCTCTTAAGATTTAGACTATTGCTAAATCTAAAGACTGGTTTATCCCCCACTATTTTTGACAAACTAGAATCAAGAAGCAAAATCTTCCAATTATTTCTTATAATATTCATAATGTGATTCACATCATTCGTGTATTTAATGCCAACAGGTAATTTCATCTTATTCATTCCAAAGTGACTGTTAAGACCCCCTTTTCTCTTGCATATCGGGGTCTCTAATGCTATTGGTGTTAAATCGCTCACCAGGGTTAAAGGATAACCCCTATCCACAAAACAACTTTTCTGAAAGTCTACTAAATGCAATATATCCTCTTGTGTACTACAAAGTCTTGAAATTCTGACCATTTGACCCTTTACTACATTTCGGAAAATATAGCGAGGATGCATGCTATCAAAATGGAGAATGCCATTTCTCCAGCATGGCTTTCTGTATAGTGATGTGGTAATTTTGTTATAATCATCCTTGGAAATGGTGATGTCCAAAAAATTCACACTATGGATGGAATACTCATAGGTGAATTTTAAGAAAGTTGTAGTTGATTCCATATATGCTACAAACTCATGCAGCGAATCTTCATCGCTATTCCAAAACAAAAGGATGTCATCCACAAAACGCCTATACAAGATAATGTTGTTAAATCTTTCATTACCAAAAATGAATCTCTTTTCCCACTGGTAAATGGCCAAATTAGCATAAGCATTAGCACAGGGAGTGCCCATGGCCACTCCCCATGTTTGTGCAAATATTTTATCATGGAATAAAAAGATGTTATTATTCAGTTCTAAGTCCAGCAGATTGCAAACTACCATTTGGTCATTGTTGTCCAGGGTACCATGCTCATGTAGGCATTCCCTTATGGCCTCAAGGCCAAAGTCATTAGGGATACTTGTAAATAAGTTTTTAATATCTAAAGTGACCATCAATGTTTCCCTCTGTAGATTTTTACATATTGTGTCTTGTTTTAGATCCTGCAACAGCCCATAAGAATCTTTCAAAATTGTGGGAACTAAATTTACCAATGGTCCTAATTTAGATTGGACAAATACAGAAGCATTCTCTGTCACCTAGTGTCTGCCAGACACTATAGGGCGTAAAGGAGGTGGATCTAACCGTTTGTGCATTTTTGGGAGCCCCTTAATTAGGGGAATCAGCGGGGAGTCTATTGTCAAAAAATCATAAAGGCATTTGTCTATACATCTACTCATTAATAAATCATACACTGTATCGTGCACTCCCCTTATTAAAGATTCCACTTGTGATCTATCTATCTGCTTATAGGCTGAATCATCACTTAACATTTTATTCATTAATTCCATGTATAGAGGAGTGTCCATGGCAACCACTCCTCCACCTTTATCCGCTGGTTTAAATACAATCCCATCATTATCACAAAGTCGCTCAAGACAACATTTCTGTGATGCATTTAAATTGACATAAAGACCTCTGTGCTTTTTCTCTCTATAATATAAATAAAAGTCATGTTCACATGAGCACAGAAAGCATTCTACCAAATTAGGCATAGGTGGTATAAACAAACTTTTCCTTTTACAAGCCTGCGATTCATATGCTAGCTCATTATTCATAGAGTCTGAAAACAGTACCTTAAGTGATAGCTTCCTCACAAAAAGGCAAAGTGCTGTCAGAGTTTCAGAGAGTTCACTTCCTCTAGAAGGGATAAAAGATAACCCTTTGTTAAGAATGAATTGTTCATCAACAGTAAATTCTCTGGACATCAAATTGAAAAACAAAGTATTTAGTTCCTTGTTTTTCTCCTTGGTTCCGGTGTTTCTCCCGACAGTTTTCTCTTGCCTCTGCCTCTGCTTGTCGAGCGCGCCAGCGCTCTGGTTTTGTAAGGGAGCGGGAAGTTTAAAGGTAGAGCAGAAGTATTGTAGCCCGTAGCTGTATTGCCATCGGACTTTGGTCTTGCTCCCAGCCCCTCATTAATTTTTAGGCATTGTTGGTTACATGGAAGAGAAGAGTTAGTTAAGGGTAAGTCTCTATTCATTGTATCGCTCATGGGCTCCTTATTTACGGAAAGTTCATTCAATGTATCCACATGAGTTATTAACTCTGACGTGCTCAATTGAGAAGCACCTGTTAAGTTGTCAGGTTCAGATACAGTTCCATTAGCCCTCGGCCATACAAAAATACGGCCCATTTGGAAATCCTGACAATCCCGCTTCAGTTTCTTAAGCTTAATTTGCTCAAGTCTATTACTATATTGCGTCAGCTGTCTAAGCATGTTATTAAGTTTGGAAACACAAAGTTCACTTTTAAAGTTAGTTGTTAAACTTTTGTGCTCACCTTTACTTTAGCAATCAAGTCCGCTTCTATGGGGGAAAAATATTCTATTAATAAATTTGCATGCAAAAGTAAAAGGCAAAAAAAAAATAAAAAATAAATAAAAATATTGTTTTTTTGTTCCTAAGTGAGGGGCAGCTCCCCACACCCCCCGTTAATTATATATACTAACTCCGAGATCACACAAACACAAGATAAGGACATATTCCCCAACCCTGGGAATCATTCATGGCAGCACCTGCTAATGCAGAGAACTGGGGTAACAAATTCTTGCTGCAGATGGAACCCAAGAAAAGGCAGCTTGACAAATTCACTTTAAATGAGCATTCAGTCACTGCTCCTCAGCAAGGGCTTAAGTTTGCACCCATATGTTTAACAAGCTGTATTGGTATTAAATTAGATATGTATATTTTTGAAGAAAATTGTTTCTTAGAAATTATTTTGTTAAAAAAAATATTTTTTTACTTATTTATTTTTTTATTTCACATTTGTTAACCAGAAAAGTCTGACTGGGCATAGATCCTCCGGAGGATTTATTAAACGCTGTGCAGGAATATTGCTTTTCCTACACGGAGTGGATCGTGCCCATGTAGAACAGCAGTGTGCCTTGAATATTAAAGAAAAACTCCAGGCTCCAACACATGTTAACTCAAATGCAAGTTTTCCTTTATCCTTATAAAATCAGCCTAGTCTCCCGCTGTTACACAAATCCTCTAAAAAGTTTCTCAGTTTTACATTTCTCCCATTCCTTAGCATAGGGCAGGGAGCCCCATCCCCCATTCTCTTGTATCACATCCTTTCAGGTGGACTTTGTCTCCACCTTCATGATGTACCTTCAACACAGTCTAATCAGTAGTTTTCTCTCCTGATGTTCCACCCACGCTGTGACATAGACATTTTCAAGGGTGGCCCAGTTAACAGCTGCTATAAATCACTGCTACGTTGTTGTGGAACTGTCTTAATACCACAGTTTCCTTCAGGACAAAAAATATTATCGGGGCAAGTACTTCCTCCATTAAAAGTGTAGCCGAAGTGCTTGAAAGCTATCATCACGTGCAGTGTTTTGGTAAGTTGGAAAAAAATTCTAAAACTTGGTAAAGTTTTACAGCATACAGATCTGTGCCTCCACTTATACTGCCTCGGTATAATTAAAGTTTCTTTGTTGTTTTCTCCTGTTCTAGCTGATGTTTTTTTTTTCAATTGGTCCACAACCACCGTGCTTCATACCTATAAACTTCTTAGAGCCGAGGCAATTTTTAAATAATGCTCTTGCAAATGTTAGAAAGTTGATAGAATAACAGATTTTGTATTAGCATACATTAGCATAAATTTCCTGAAGGTTACAAAGTCTAAATGTTAAATGTCTGTTACAGTTTTGAATATGTTATGCTTTAACCTCTAATTTGCCAGAAAACCTAAAATATAAGGGTTAAATCATAAGATTCCATGGTAATCTGTTCAGTTTAGAGGTTTGCCCTTCTTCAGTGTGTGCATGTGTTAGAAAGTTGATAGAATAACAGATTTTGTATTAGCATACATTAGCATAATTTCCTGAAGGTTACAAAGTCTAAATGTTAAATGTCTGTTACAGTTTTTAATATGTTATGCTTTAACCTCTAATTTGCCAGAAAACCTAAAATATAAGAGTTAAATCATAAGATTCCATGGTAATCTGTTCAGTTTAGAGGTTTGCCCTTCTTCAGTGTGTGCATGTACGTGTTTGCGTGTGTTTACCATTTTGATCGCATGTGTGTTAGTGATGCATGCGTGAAAGCAGAATGTCTGTGTGTGTGACTGCAGATGAGACTGTGTACGCATGTGTGTGGGAAAGACTGAGCAATGCAGGAGAGAATGATCGGTGCATGCATGAAAGCAGAATGTATGTGTGTTTGTGAATGTAGTTGAGACTGTATCTGTGAGTGTATGAGCGAGAGTTAGCGATGCCTGGTTGACTGAAAAGTGCGTGTGTGAAAACAGAATGACTGTGTGTGTGAATGCAGAAGAGACTGTGTCTGTGTAGAGAGATGCATGTGTATGAGAGGGAGTTAGCGATGCATGAAAGCAGAATGTCTGTGTGTGTGAATGAAGAAGAGACTGTGTCTGTGTGTCTAAGAGACTGATGTATGTGCCATGCATTTTTTATTTTTCTGTGTAATGGAAGTCTAAAATGCCAGTCAAGATCGGCTTATTACAGGGAAGTGTTTTTTTTTTTTTGGCTGTTGCTGAAGGAGTAGGGTGCTTGTTCATACTACATGGTTCAGGCACTAGTTGAACCACCTGTGCATCTGTTTGCTGAAAACTTCATTTGTAATGACATCGATCATCAGTGCAGGGCTTGCTAACAGATTACAGAGCAATGGCGGTTATATTACAGAAGTTGGGATTTTATGTCTATATTCAGAATTTTGCTTCAAGTCTTGGCAACTCAGGTAACAATATATTGTATGAGATTAGCTGCCATACAAATGTTACATGTACTTATTTAAGAAGCAATGTTTGTGGAGGTTTCTCTGTGATTTGCATCTTTGTAAGTGTCATATCTCTGCAGTCAGTTATACTTAGATGTAGCCACAAGCAAAACATTACAGTTGCAGTTTTTTTCTGGTTGAGAAATATAAATCAGATACACACTATTTGAAGTAACTGCCCTGCGTTTGATTGTAGTGGTAATGGAAGCAGCACAAAATGATTAGTACTTAACAACCCATGCAAACAAATTAAATGCTCTTGTTACATTTGCCTGGCATGCACGACTGACGTAAACATTTGCATGGTACTCTTTTTTTAAGTGTTTACAAACAGTAGTCTCTGCTGAAAGTCTGTCTCAGTATGGGTCTTGTTGTCATCTTTTCAGTTGTGAAGAATCAGTTGACAATTAAACTTTGGGGATGTCCCCAAGTTTGGCTTAGAAATTTACTTCTAAGGTTTTAAAATCTGTCTTTGATTATTTCTGGATTTGTCCCTGGTAATTGTAGAGATAAGAGGTTGAGAGTTATGATAACCTGTATTCAGGTTTAATTTACCCATTCACATAGGATCATAGTTATATACTAGTTTAATGGCCAGTGGGGTATTTACAGGCCTGGTCAAGTATCCTATTTGCAGCCCACAAGGTTATGTGCCTTATAGTTATATGTAAGCTAAGGTAAGATTTACAGGCTGTCTCTGTCTATTAGAGAGACATAAATGCTAGACCCAGAATGTATTTATGATTTCCCATCCACTGGCCCAAGTTTCTCTTGATTAGGGTTATGGAAGAGCTCTCCCTCACATTGGATGGGAAGCCTGTTCCAAGGAGGAGAATTCCCTGAGACACATACCTGTCCCTCCAACATGTCCTGTGTAAGTCACAGGCAAAGTTTAAATCAATAGCTCGAGTAATTCTGATGTTCGTTTTGCTGATATGCAAGAAGTTCATCCGAGTTGTATTCTAGAGTGCCTTGTATGCCAGACATAGTTCACCTTTCAACAATTTGTAGGAAGCACTTTGAGGTGATCTGCATAGGACATGCTGTTTATGCCCTGTGTTCGTTTTGTGAAGAACCTCTATGGATGTTCCAGTTATTGCATGTGCCTGGTCAGGTACATGCTAAAGGGGACATTGTACTGAATAACAGGCCTGATGAGGGGTGAAATACAGCAGACTGATGACTTCCTTGCAACTAGATGCCGTGCCTTTGCTTCTAAGTTGAGACATTGAATAATTTTCTTACTACAATAGACACTCATTGCTCAAAAGCCAGGCTACTATCTACATATGTACCCAAATCGCTGACTACTGGTTCTACTCTTAGGGGTGTTTTAAGCTGTGGCTTTGGCGTCAGTCACTTGTCTGTGTTAGTCCTTCCTGTAAGATGTTCGTATCTTGGCAGGAATCTTTGACTGCTACTAATTACAATTTTCTGCAGACCTGGACATCCAGAGGCAACTTTCAAGAAGCAGATGCCAAAAAGGAGTGGACCCAGCACAGAGCCCTGAGGGATTCTGCTATGACTGGTCTCTTTGTGGAGGTGGTGTCACATATCCTGACTTCCTGAATTCTATCTGAGAGCCAGCTGACTATCTAGAGTATAACAGAGGGGTTTATGCCTATAGCCATGAATTTGTTTACAATGCAGAAGTGGGATATTTTATCAGATCCATTAGCTAGGTCAAGGTAGGCAGTAGGTACTGTTTTGCCATCATCCATTGCCTTGGTGACCTTCTCAAAGAAGTTAATCAAGCTGAGTAGGCATGATATGCCCTCGATCTAGTGTTTGAAGATTTTCTGTGTCCTTATTAATCATTTCATGGTAATTCTTTCCATGGCTTTGCATAAGATATTAGTGGCATTTTTGGGTCTTTAGTTCCCAAGGTCTGTTGATAGACTGCCCTTGTGCAGACAGATGAGCAGTGCACTTCTCAGTTTGTATGGCACAGAGCCTGTATCATTTCATGGTAATTCTTTCCATGGCTTTGCATAAGATATTAGTAACATTTTTGGGATTTAGTTCCCAAGGATTGTTGATGGACTGCCCTTATGCAGAGAGATGACCAGTGCACTTCCCAGTTTGTATGGCACAAAGCCTGTATGAAGGCTATGGTTAAACAGTGACTCCAGTGGTCCTGATAGGTCATATTTTAGTCTATTAAGGAGGCATCCTGGGATATTATTGGGGCCTATTGATACACTTTGTTGACCTTAGAGAGCACATCTAGGACCTGCTCACTAGTGATAGTTGTGGGGGGTTGATGCTATTCCCTGGATGCCCTTCAGGACATGGGGGTGGTAAAATTGAAGTTGAATTTGTTGGCCAGCAGATTTGCTATATCTTCCAGATCTGTATCAGTGGCTGCATTTACACTGCTGTGTGCTGCCTTTGAGGTTTTCAACATAGCCAAAGAAAGTTTTGTTGTTGTCCTTTGTATGGGAGGCAATCTTTACCTCAGATCTGACTTTAATAAATTTAATTTGTGCTGTCTTAGTTTGTTTAGATTGTTGAGAGTGTTTTCATCATGGTGGGCATCATACTTCCTAATCTTGGCTATGAATTTTTATTTGTTTGTTTGGATTCTACCAGGGTGGTTTGTTTTTTAGTTAGTTCTGGGCTTATTTCTGGTAGGCATAGCTATCTGTATGCATTTATTGATATACTTGTGCAGGGTTTCTGAGAACAATTCTACACAGGCCGATGTATTCACAGGGTTTGGAAAGGAGAGCTTAAAATATTGGCAGGTTATCTCTTAATAGTATGAAGTTTACCTTTGAGTAGTTCTTAAATGTTTTGGGGTTAGCTGAAGGGGTCACAGAAATTATTTTTATTATGAAGGAGACCGTTTTATGGTCTGACCTTTCCTGAGATGACACTACAGTAAAGGCTGGAGGAAGGGTACAGCATTTTCCCATGTTTGAGAGTATCAGGTCAAGTATGTTTGCACCCCTAGTGGGAGTATGAACAATCAGGTCAAAGGTGTTTGTGTTTACAAAGTCCAAGAATCTCTGTATATATAAGTTTGTGATTGTGCAAGTATCCCAGTTTGAACTTGCCCATGAATATGGTATTGGGTTGCCTGCCGAGGGCCCTCAATAACTCAAAATACAATTTACATGTTTCTTGTGTCTTAGATGGTGATCTATAGCTTATTAAATCCTGGTTGCAGTTTCCCATTCTGGACTTTATTATCACTACAGTAGGTTTAGAAAAGCCTCTAACACCACAGAGTCCTGCATCTTGACTCCACAGAAAGACAAATGCCATGGACCACTATAGAGATCATGTCTACACGGTTTCCACTGAGGGCACTTAGCTATTATACACACATGCAGAGATTCCAGCCTACCATTCAGGCTGAGTTGTCCCATTTCCTGGAAAAGGTATCAGATGCAGAGCTGAAGAAGAAGAAGAAGGAGAAGTTTGACACTCAATCATCTGCATTAAGGAATATGAGTAACCTAATCATGCAAGTGATTCACAAGACACAGGGTGATGCAAGAGGAGCACAAGTGATGCAGTTACTGTACACTGGCATGACTTGCTTCACATCACCAGCATCATTCAGAATTTCAGGGCAACCATCTGTAAGCTTTAATGGTTCTTACTTATTTTGACCACTAGCTAAGAAAATGCTGGAAGAAAGTGAGAAAAATACAATTCTTGTAACATTGGCATCAAGGTTATGTGTACCCACTGCCCATTTAAAGGACAGAGAAGAGTCTGCATTACATAGAGCTCAGATGTGACCAGAAGGAATAGATTATGTGTATGTGTTTTCTGTGGCAGCAAGAAAGATTTAGAGCACTGCAGGGTATTACTAGAGTGTCATATTAATTACTCTGCATATGTTCTAGCATTGAATGGCACTGATTTCAATGTGAAAGAGCTGAAGGGCTTGAAAGTCTAGGACTTACAACTCTGATCTATTTCAGTTCTCTTTACAGACTTTTTGGTTGTGGTTGGTGTAGACCCAGAGCCCAGAGCAGCAATATAACTGAGCTAGAGAGTTCTGAGGCCAAACTAACGTGCATTTCCATGTATGTAGATTTTAGCTAGTTTATTTATGGTTTCCACATTTTATAGGGGATGTGGTGGCCATCACAGACTGTGATAGGCCATGCCATCACATATGTCACAAAGTCGATGGCAAAGGGGAATGTGTAATGTGATGCATTGTTTTGGTATCCAACATTAATGTGTAGGGTCTACACACATTTTCACAAAGAGCACAGTGCTATGAATGTGTGCTTTTGGATCTCTGCCTGCACTATTCAGGAGAACTTTAATTAAGATGTGCAATATTGTGAAAGGCCACACAGCACGGCCTGGTACAGTGACTTGTACAAAGGTTGACAGAACAATTATGAAGGAAAAATGGACACACTCTACTCATGACACTGTAAACAGCAGTTCAGTCCTGTTTGCTTACTGCCTGAGATGACAAGTTCAGTTAGTACAACTGGAATGGGATGCTGCAATCCTCAATTTACTGAAGGTTATAACCATTCTAAGTGGTGTTTTCCTGTAAACTGCACTCATTTCTTTCTTAGTTTTTGGAGAGACCATAGCATAAGATGTAATGTGAAAATATGAAGGACTCTGGCTAAGTAGTGTGTCTCTTGCACATTAACAACACAACAGATGAGCAGTTTAACATTATAATTGAAAATATATAGAAAGACAGGTATGGCTCAAAGAAAGAATTACTGCTGCAGGGCAAGGAATAGTGAACTGCTAAATAGTTTGCTGTTGAATATGAGAACATCACAGTAAGTTAAAAAAAACGCATTAGGTAATATGCTTAATGCAATTGATACTTAATTTCCTAAAATATTCAGTAATCAACTCCCTCCCCACCAAAAAAAAATGTTTCACTGCAAGGACAGAACAAGGACAAAATGATTGACTCCAACAATTGGCTAAGCTTCTGGTGTCATTCCAAGGGGATCCAGTATCTGTCTGCCTGGGATGACATCATCGACAGACCATGATGCTTTGCCAGAGATGGCCTGCACCTGTCGCCCTTGGGATTCCGGATACTGGCTAAGGCTCTTGCCACCCCTATAGTGCCTTTTTTAGGCAAGGTTCAAATGACAAATTCACCACCGTAACAGGTACAAGCAAGCAAAATCTGAGGGTAATGCTACTCAATGCTAGAAGTCTAAACCTCAAAATGCATTCACTCGAGGCACTCCTTAAAATGGAGAACATCGACATCTGTGCAGTGACAGAGACCTGGTTTAAGGCTCCAGAGAGCACCCCTGCATTACCAGGCTGTAATTCGTACCACACCTTTTGGCCACCTAACCTGGACTGAAACACTAAAGGTGGAGGCGTGTCCATATTCTTTAAGGATATCCACACCTCTGGGCTAGTTGCTCAGCATAATGCATCCGAGATTATCCAAGTGCAATTAACTCTGGGCATGACCGCAATCCAAATTGTAACTTGCTACAGATCCCCCACCTTGCCCCAGGATTCTCACTCCTCATTTATTGATACACTGGAAAATATTAGGGTACAACCCAACACCCAAGTAATGGGCAATTTCAACTACCCCACCATTAACTGGGAAAACTACTTATGTACAAATTCTTTTGCTCAACATTTTCTGGAATTCATAAATTCCAACGTCTTGGATCAACTTATCCACACCCCTACCAGGAGCAGCAATATCCTAGACCTGGTCATTACCAACATGGGTGACCGGTGTTCCACACCAGAGGTCAATTCCTCATTGGTCAGATCTGACCACAAGCTAATCAGCCTAGATATTCACATCCCGCCTCACCCCCATTAGGGAAACCACCGTAAAAAATTTCTCCAAAGCCAACTTCACGCTTCTTAAGACAGAAGTGGCAAACTTTATGACACCCATGTAGACAGACAACAGAGGTACAACAGCTAAATCCTACACAAATGCACTTTATAAGCACTTACATGAGTGCATGGATTGTGCTATCCCTAACAGAACCAAGATACTATCTTCCAAAAAAAGGAAACCAATCTGGTGTTCCGCTGCCATAAACAAACTCTGCAACAAAAGAAAGAAACTGTTGCAAAAAAGAGTAAAATCCCATGACTGGAAGAACTCCCTGGTCAGCCTTGATCCCTCATAAAATCCTCCAAAGCTAGTTATGAAAACAAAATCGCCAATGATTCTAAACAACCACCAAGCATTCTATAGCTATGTCAAGAATCTCAATGGCAACACTCAGATCTGCTCTGAGTTACAGCACAATGGAACTAAATATACAGAACCAACTGATATTGCCAACATCCTGGCAGATAGGTTCAGTGCTAGCTTTACCCCCCCTCACCCCCTAAAGGGCCTATCTCTACACCGGAAAAATGCAAAGCTCCTGTAATCACAGCTGCAGAGGTAAAAACCACACTCTCCAAAGCCAAGAACACAGCATCCATGGGACCTGACAACATCCTAGGCTGCGTTCTCATTGAACTACAGAATGAACTGCCACTCCACCTAAGCACCATGTTCAATCATAGCCTCACCTCAGGCTTTGTGCCCACTGAATGGTTCACAGCAATGGTTATCCCACTCCAGAAAGGGGGAGCCACCACGGACCCCAGGAACTACCGCCCCATTAGCCTAACGAGCCTGGTCTGCAATGCCATGGAACGTATCATCACGGAACTTATAAACAAAGACATTGGTAATCTCCAAACTCTGGACCCTACCCAGTTCATAGGTTCATAGGTTCATAGGTTCATAGGTTCATACTAGGCTATCTGCCCTAGGGCATTTATAAACCTAGCCCAAAGTTTTGTGGTTTCCACCACCCCTTAAGTTTGAAGGATACTATGCCCATTATTTTGCCGTGCCTCTGTCCAGCAGTGACACTGAGGTGATCCCTGGGGTAAACCTGCGATCTCCCATCCATTGGTCAAGATTTCTCTTGAACAAAGCCAGCGAGGTGCTCTGCCTCACATGTATCGGGATTTTGTTCCACAGCATAGGGAGTCTCTGGGTGATTAATCTGTCCCTCCAGCTCGTCCTATTTATAACCGTGTTAAGGTTTAAGTCTCTTGCTCTTGTAGTTCTGATGGATTTGGATTTTTTGAGGAGGAGCATGTTCATTAATTCCAGGTTGGACATGGCCTTGTATGTCAGGCACAGGTCACCTCTGAGCAGACGGTATACGACTGAATAGAGCTGGAGTTCCTTCAGTCTGGCAGCATAAGACATATTTTTGAGACCCTTTATCCTTTTGGTGAGGAACTTCTGGGGCCTTTCCAATTGCTGCAGGTGTTGGGTAAGATACATTCCGAATGGGGCATTGTACTCTATCATTGGTCTGATGAGTGATGAGTACAGGGGAACAATGACCTCCCTTGACCTAGATGTGAATCCCTTCATGATCAGGTGGGCAATGTAGAAGGTCTTCCTAACTACTTTGGCAACGTGAGTGTCAAACGAAAGGTTACTGTCAACCTGGGTCCCCAGATCCCTGATAACCTCTTCTGTGCTTAGTGGATTGCCACCTATGTGGTAGCTAGGGGTAACCTTGTTTTTCCCGAAGGGTATGACTATGCATTTTTGGCGTTTAACTTTAGGCCATGGCTCTGGCACCAGTTATCCGTTTCTATGAGACCCTTCTGAAGGATATCTGTGTCTGATGTGTTTTCAACTATGGTGCCCAGCTTGCAGTCATCTGCAAACTTTGTCAGCCATAATCCTCCTGTGTTTGCCTGTACTTCTGAAAAGTAGATGCCGAACAAGAGGGGGCCCAGAACTGAGCCCTGTGGGACACCACTTGTGACCGGCTTGGAGTCTGACATGGCGCCAGCAACTCTGACCCTGTGGGTTCTGTCACTTAGCCAGTTTGCAACCCATCTTGTGACGTATGGGTTTACATTTAAGCTGGTGAGTTTTTCAATGATACCCGAGTGGGGTATTGTGTCAAAAGCTTTTGCAAGGTCAAGGTAGGCTGTGTGGACTGCCTTGCCCTCATCAATGGCCTTGGTGACTGTTTCAAAAAAGTCAAATTGTTTAAAAGGCGTGATCTGCCCTTGACAAAGCCAAACTGGGTTGGATCCAATGTCTGTAAGTCCCCTATGTCTTTATTTATGAGTTCCATTATGATCCTCTCCATAGCTTTGCAGACCAGGCTTGTTAAGCTAATGGGGCGGTAATTTCCAGGGTCAGTGGAGGCACCGCCTTTATGAAGTGGGACCACAATTGCCGTACGCCACTCCTTGGGTACGTATCCTGAGGTGAGGCTAAGATTAAACAGCTGCCCTAACTGCGGGTTTAATTCCTCATTGAGTTCATGGAGCACACAACCGGGGACACCATCTGGTTCCATAGATGCTGTGTTTTTCGCCTTGCAGAGAACAGTTTTCACTTGAGCATTTGAGATGTTTGGGGGGCTACAATCCGCTGGTATAGATATCTCTCCTTTTGGGGGGGAGAAATTTGCACTGAACCTGTCAGCCAGTATGTTGGCAATGTCTGTTGGTTCAGGGATTTTTACATCATTTTGAACTAATTCTGAGCATATCTGGGAGTTTCCTCCCAGGTTTCTAACATAGCTAAAAAAGGCCTTATGATTGTCTTTTGAGTCCTTAGCGACTTTTCTCTCAAAATTTGCCTTGGATGATTTTATGAGTGATCATAGTTTTTTACTTATAATGATGAAGGGTGTCTTCCCTTTTAAGGATTTTGCTCTATCTTCTAGTAGCTTTCTCCTTTTATTGTAGAGCTTGTTTATGGCTGGGGTCCACCAGACTGGGCGCTTGCCTTTGGTGCAAAGAGTCTTTGTTTTGTTTGGGATTGCCTGATCCATGCAGTCCTGGAGGTGCTGGTAGAAGGTATTTTTGAGTGATTCAGCGGCTTGAGTAATGGTTTCCGCTGGCTCGGGGGCCTTGAAAGAAACCACACCAGTCTTAAGAAGTGTGAAGTTGGCTTTTGAGAAGTTATTCACTGTGGTCTTTTTTATCTGGGGTGGGGGCGGGATGTGGACTTCCAGTGAGATTAGTTTATGATCTGATCTCACCAATGAGGGGTATACTTCCGGTGTTGAACATTGTGTCCCCATGTTCGTGATGATGAGATCTAGTATGTTTTCTCCTCTTGTGGGGATGGTGACTAGTTGTTCCATGGCATTAGAGTTTATGAACTCTAGGAACCTTTGGGCTAGAGTGTTGGGGCTTGAGTAATGATCCCAGTCTATATTCGGATAGTTGAAATCACCTAATATGATGGTGTTTGGAGATACATTTATCCCCTCCAGTGTTTTCAGGAAAGCTGTGTGAGGTTCCTGAGTTTGAGAGGGTGGCCTGTAACATGCTACAAATTGCAGAGCAGTCTTGCCTACGGTTAATTGCACCTGGATGGTCTCCAATGCCTCATGCGTTGCCACCAACCTGGAGGTGTGGGTATCCTTGATGAATATGGATACCCCCCCCTTTCTTGGTGTGGTCCGGATTTTGGGGCCGGAACGCATGATATGAGGTAAAACCTGATAGTGCCGGGGTGCTCTCAGGAGCCTTGAACCAGGTTTCAGTCACAGCACAGACATCGATGTTCTCCATACTGAGAAGGGCTTTGAGTGCATGCATCTTGAGGTTGAGACTTCTGGCATTGAGCAGCATTACCCTTAGTTTTTTTTCTTTTTTGTGTTCTAGGGTGGTAGGTTTAGAATTTGAACCTTGCCTAAAAAAGGCACTATGGGGGTGGCAAGAGCCTTCAGGTTTGTAAAAGGCAGATCATGTCTCCTAAACCTGATTGACTTCTTTGAAGCAGTCACCAAAGCCATAGACAAGGGTAAGGTGGTTCACACAGCCCATCTAGATCTCGCCAAGGCTTTTGACACCATCCTCCATGATGGAATTATAGATAAACTCACTAAACTAGGTATAAATTCCTATATCACAAGATGAGTTGCCAACTGGCTCACTGACAAAACCCACACTGTGAAAGTAGCAAACTCCAAACCCGACTTCAGACCAGTCACAAGTGGAGTACCACAGGGTTTAGTCCTGGGTCCTCTCCTGTTTGGTATATACTTTTCTGAAGTACAGGCTAACACAGATGGTCTTTGGCGAACAAAGTTCACAGATGACTGCAAACTAAGAGCCATAATTGAAACTCCTAACGATGTGGACATCCTACAAAAGGGCCTCACTGAGACAGATGCCTGGTGTCAAAGCCATGGCCTCAAGCTCAATGCCAAAAAGTGCATTGTCATCCCCTTTGGTAAAAACTCTGCACCCATGAGCTACCATATAGGTGGTAGTCTACTTAACACCGAAAGTGTGAGAAGAGACCTTGGGACACAGGTGGACAGTAGTCTCTCCTTTGATAATCACATCGCCACAGTAATCAGGAAATCCTTCTATGTGGCACACCTCATCACAAAAGGTTTCTCATCCAGGAAAAAAGAGATCATTGTTCCCCTCTACTCATCAGTCATTAGACCCATTATAGAGTACAACGCCCCTTTTGGTATGTACCTCACAAAACATCTACAACCATTGGAAAGGCCACAGAAATACCTCACAAAGAAGATTACCGGCCTCAAACAGATGCCCTATGCAGACCGTCTCAAAAAACTCCAGTTTTACTACATCGCATATCGCCTGCTCAGGGGGATCTCTGCCTAACATACAAAGCTATGTCAATCCCAGAGCTGCTGGACATGCTCCACTTAAAGAAATCCCAATCCCTCCAAGTTACACGCTCTAGGGACCTAAACATTGTCACCACAATAAACAGAACATGCTGGAGGGATAGATTCCTGTCCCAGAGACTTTCCATACTCTGGAACAAACTTCCTATCTATATCAAACAAAGCTCCTCTTTAGCACTCTTCAAGAAAAATCTTGATGATTGGATGAGGAATAGAAAATTCACCCCGGGGATCACCTCTGTGGCGCTGCTCGACAGGGGCACAAGAAAATAGTTTTCTTGGGTGGGGAAAGCCAGGGTACCTTTTTGGCTAGGCTTGTATAGGCCATAGGGCTGATAGCCTAGTACCTACCTATGAACCTATGCATGGACTGTAGAATACAGTGCGTTTTCAGTACATTCTTTTACTATGCCAGTAAAATGGACATTTTCAAATTACTGTTATGCTGTAGTTTAAAAATTGTGGAGATGAGTAGAATGTCAGAAAATTGCCGAAACAGCATGTCACAAGACAGATGTTCCTCAGAAAGAAATGGGCATGCAAAAATAAGTTAACATCATAATGTCTTGTAGACACTATTAGGATTAAATCAAAAGTCACTAGTAATAAAACACACTGAAATAATCAATACATTTTCTGAAATTAGCTTCCAAAATTAGATTGAAAGTGTCAATTCACTCCAGTACAGCTCTTTTGAGTGCACACCTTTAACTCCCAGTGGGTGTGGCTTGACCATTTAAAAATGAAGTTATCACCTTAGAGTTCTAAGAAATGCACATTGAAAAAGGTCAGATATCAATTCAGTTGTGTTTGCCATCAAGTATGCTTCAAGATAAAATATTCTGATATCTTGTATGTAGCATGAGTTTGGAGTTATGAATGCAAATATGAACAGCATTATTTGATGCCTAGAGGCACAGTAGGAGGTAACTGCAGAAACGCCTGGAGGCGCACTCGGCTATAATGAGTAAATCTTTGTACTGCTAGCAAACTAAGTAAATATATAAATAATTCTTACTGCAGGCAGATGGGAAGAAATTTAGATTGGACGTCCCTTCCTTTCAATTCTGAGCTGACAATTGCAGTGATAGCTTTAACACCTCTGCAGTAGTGTGGGGGGAGGGGACTGTCAATTCATATTGGACTACAAAAGAACAGCTAGAACAAAGACCTCCAATTTAGCTACTTCTGTGACTGCAGCTAGATAACTTCAAAGTATAGTGTAAAAGAAGCTCTGAGCAAAACATAAATGAGGATGATTAGCAACAGAAAAGAAGCAGCCCTCTTACAGAAGGAATACAAAATGACAGTGAGTCACACATTTCCCATTATATGTCAATGACATGGGAATTCACAGTTACTTCCTTATGTCTGGTATGAGTCATAGAAAGAAGACTTGAAATGCTTTATGGGAAAGAGAAAGGGTTTAAGCACAAGAAGATCAAGTTGATATATCAAACCCAATCGGTAGCCATGTTGTGTTAATCAGGTAAATTTGCAAATAAAGCCCTTAGAGTGATTTTGAGGTGTTAAAATAGGTATGGAAAAAAATAGACTGAAAAAACTCATATTTTTTTGTTAGAGGGTTGAGTTTTCCTTCAAAGAAGATGCGCTGCTGTATTCTCCACATGGACACGATCCATTTATGAGTGCAGGGGGTGTGTCCGAGCATTGCTTGCACAGTACACATGCCCCCTGTACTCTAGAATTGCCATACGGCAATCCCAAAGCAAGTAACAGTGTCCGTGGACACTGTTATCATAACATAACAGTGTCAGCAGACAAAGCACACAAAAGCACAGCCTCCCACAATGGCCCAGCACACATAATGTCCAGAATGGTATGCCAGTGTACATGCTGGCATACCAAATAAGTAAGTGAAAACATATTTTGAGCTCTCTCTGCTTACTGCTTGCTGCTTCTTGCTGTGGGATGGATTTGAAGTGTTCTTAAGACACTCAGTCTTGCTGGCTGGATTCTGCTAAAATTCAAAGTCTGGTTATATTTGCATTCACAGTCTGTTGCATACAGAAACTTGCAGAATATACACTGATGAGAGAATATACTTTGCAGCACTTGTTTTTAAGAGCAGTAACCAATAACTTTTTATAATAAACCAAACGGAATAACGTTGCAGCTTAAAAGTACTGTTCCAACTTTACTTCTCATATAGTACAGATGATGTGAGAGATATAACATTTACCTTAGGACTTGTGTCCCTACCATACCTCTAACATAACTGGATTTATACAGCTCTTTATATACAGTTTTAGTCCTGTAGAAACAATACTAAGCTTCCATGTTTAACAATGTCTTGTAAGAGACCAGCTTTTCTGACAGTGTGAATATCCTGTAACAGTGTCCTGATGTCCATGTAGAAAAACATATTTTTGAGGAAACACATTGTTCTGTATTCTATTTGGATCTGTGTATATGAACATATGTTCTTGTGCCAATGCTGATAAGCATATCCTGTTTTATGCAGAAAAACATATTTTTGAGAAAACACATTGTCAGAGATCAGCTTTTCTGACAGTGTGAACATCCTGTATTTTATTTGGATCTTTGTATAAAAACATCTGTTCATATCCTGTTTTTCATGCAGAAAAACATATTTCTGAGAAAACACATTGTCACAGTGTCATAAACATATCCTGTTGTTTTAGGAAACATATTGTGTCCATCCTGTTATTTTAGGAAACATATTGTGTCCATCTTTTATATGCAGAATAACATGTCAGTGTTCTTTAAAAGCAGATTTTGCATTTTTGTTCTTGCATACATCCTGTTTGAGTCTGTAAGGGAAAAATGTCCATTCTTTAAAAGCAGATTTTGTATTTTTGCTCTTGCATACATCCTGTTTGAGTCTGTAAGGGAAGAATGTCCATTCAGCAGATTCCTTTTCCAAGCCATGGTCATTTAGTATGACTACTGATCACATATTACTAAACTCTGTTTCTGCATTCAAGCAAGCCTTTTCTTTCAGCATATTTACAACATAATTAATTTCAGACTAATATTCATAAAATCTAACAATTCCCTCTGTTTTTAAACATACTCAAAACATTTTATATAGAAAACACAAGAAACAAACCTTTAGTTTGATACAACAAATCAAAATGCAATTTTACATAGTTAATACAATGATATTAAAATATTACTACCAAAACTGAATGTATTTAACAACTTTTTCTTTTGCAGACCATTCTGTGAAAATATTTTTTATCAGTTATGAGCTGTGTCTGCTTTAATGTTATTTTTTTAACATGATCAATTTATTCTTTTGCATTCACAGAATTTAATGTATGACTTAGAACTGTTCCATTAACTCTTTGCAACTGTTGAATTAACTATAAGAGACAATAACCATGTGCTACTGCAAGCATTTATACACTACTGAAAACACACAATTTCAATGTCATTTTAACCATCACATTGTGTTCATGTCTCTGAACTGCTCATTAACATCTTGGTAAAATACTGAACTGGGCTTAGATAATAAATATTTGAAAGCAATTATTTTACTGGGGTAAAACCAGTGATATTGCAACTTGACAAATTACTTTTGAACTTATTACAATGTATCCTGATCAGTATGTATTTACACAGACTGTTTGCTATTTATGCATTTCAATTTAGTAGGTATACTGGACCCATTTTTTTCTTTAAATATGGTTTTTCACACATATTTATTACTAGACATTAATCTCATTTGTACTGAATTCTTCTGCATTTGTACATACAAAGACTATCATTTGTACTGAATTCTTCTGCATTTGTACATACAAAGACTATAAAGTACATTTAGTCTAATCTTACAAATTTAATAACATTAATATTAAGCAAAATCTTGGAAAATGTTTGTCTCTTTAGAAATATCTAGTGGAATTGATACCAAATTCATATGTCCTGTTATATTAAACTACATACTCAACAATTATTAAAAATATTCATGCTTTTTTATACCAACATTGTTTTGTCAAAAACATATTGAAATAGTGACCATTCTTGCTATTAGAAACATTTATGCATTTTGCATATCTTTATTCTTTCTTGTATAGCTTTAATAAAGCAATTTTAAATCATCTCTTGTTTTTTAAACCATCTCTTGTATAGCTTTACAATTTAACAGGTTGTAAATACAATTTAATTCTAAACAATACAATAATAACCATTATGATAGCTATTAACAACTTGTAAAATATCTTATCCTGTCAGGTTTAATCCAGTTTACCAGTATTTCTAATACACTAATACCTGTTTTTTTCCTCTCATAAAAGAGTATTGTCAAGAAGGAATGAGATATTTTTTTCTGTAGCTTTATTTCAGACCCTTGTTGTTTATTTTTTCTGTAGCTTTATTTCAGACCTTTGTTGTTTATTTTTTCTGTAGCTTTATTTCAGACCCTTGTTGTTTATTTTTTCTGTAGCTTTATTTTTTCTGTTGTCTGCCTTTTGCTTTTGTGAATTGTAAACAAATGTACTCTAGATGAAAAGAACACACATGCATGTCTGTCTTGTATATGTATATCTTTATACAAGCATGTCATGTCTTGTGACTTTAAATCTTTATTCTTATTAACTATTTTTATTTAATTTTTATACACTAGAACAGTTTTGTTTACCTTTTGACTGTGCTAAGAATGGCATTCATATGCTTTACTTTACTGTAGTACTGATAGATGTCTTGCTTTAACTGAATGAAAGTAAAACATTTAAGAAAGATTTGTCCAGACATCAGATCCTACCATCCTACCATGTATGTTTAACCATTTTCAAAACATAAACATATTATAAAATATATTTCTTTTGCACAGATTAACTGTGTATGCAGGAAGTTCCCAGTATCTGTCAGTTCAGCTAATTTATTTCCTTTATCCTGCAACTGCTGTTGAATTTCCAGTAATGTTGCATGGTCTTTCTGACATTCTTTAGTAAGCTGCTCTGCTGAATTTGAAACTCCTAGGCACTTTTGAAAAGATGTATGTATAACTTGTCTAAGCTTCCTGAACTCATTGTGTCTTTTAGAAGTTTACTGCATTCCTTTGTAACAAAATGTACTAGGGGTTCTATCAGTAACTGATTTGACTCACATGTGGTGACAGGACATAACTGTTCAATATCAGAATGTAATGGAAACACTTTACCCTTAGTTAATTCTTCAGATCTGTCTTTACAGTCTATTTTTTTAGCAATATGATGCAATATTATGTTATGGCATAATACACAAAATGCAGTTTTTGTTGAAACACACAATAAACATTTGTCATATTCCACATGG
This sequence comes from Protopterus annectens, assembly GCF_019279795.1. Taxonomy (NCBI): domain Eukaryota; kingdom Metazoa; phylum Chordata; order Ceratodontiformes; family Protopteridae; genus Protopterus; species Protopterus annectens. The sequence continues at coordinate 1,292,404,514 of NC_056725.1, read as the reverse complement.
TTTTCTTTGAGATACCAGTCAAATATTGTAATACATTTGCATAATGCCTTACTATCAACCTGCCCTAATAAGGTTTTACATTTACTAATGTGCTGTGTATACCAACATAGCAATTTACTAAAGTTTGGTTTACTCCTGCATGAATTATAAATAATATCCATACTATCTAGTAATATACAAACAGTCTAGGAATACACAAACTATGTATGAATATACAAACTGTCTTAAGAATATAAAAACTCTCTTAAGAATATACAAACTCTTTAACATCATCCACACTAAATATGTGACACAGAAAAAAGTCTTACCAGTTAGCAAGAAAACAGGTGATCAGGCTGCTATTGCAGATGGCTAGAAATTTTTCAGAGTCACTTGAGAAGCTGGTGAAGCACAACAGGCAGCGGACTACTGTGCTAGTGGACATTCACCTTTTCTTGAAGAATTTATGGCACTGCGAATTTCTTGAACTAGTCTCACTCCGGATTGTAGACGTCTAAAAAACTTTACTACTGCAAGCTGCATAAACTGGAATACTTCTGTTTAGGATTTACACAAACGTACAAATGTTAGTTACTGCAATTTAACTGAAGTGACCCTCTGCAGGGCTTACCATCACTCCTCCTGTGTTTGAATGCAGATTGTAGGTTCAAATGCGGGCTAGCTTGCCATTGAAAAAAATATATGGAGCTAGTCACTCAGCTGGCTTGCCATTGAAAAAATATTTTGAGCTCTCTCTGCTTACTGCTTGCTGCTTCTTGCTGTGGGATGGATTTGAAGTGTGTCTGAGCATTGCTTGCACAGTACACATGCCCCCTGTACTCTAGAATTGCCATACGGCAATCCCAAAGCAAGTAACAGTGTCCGTGGACACTGTTATCATAACATAACAGTGTCCGCAGACAAAGCACACAAAAGCACAGCCTCCCACAATGGCCCAGCACACATAATGTCCAGAATGGTATGCCAGTGTACATGCTGGCATACCAAATAAGTAAGTGAAAAAATATTTTGAGCTCTCTCTGCTTACTGCTTGCTGCTTCTTGCTGTGGGATGGATTTGAAGTGTTCTTAAGACACTCAGTCTTGCTGGCTGGATTCTGCTAAAATTCAAAGTCTGGTTATATTTGCATTCACAGTCTGTTGCATACAGAAGCTTGCAGAATATACACTGATGAGAGAATATACTTTGCAGCACTTGTCTTTAAGAGCAGTAACCAATAACTTTTTATAATAAACCAAACGGAATAACGTTGCAGCTTAAAAGTACTGTTCCAACTTTACTTCTCATATAGTACAGATGATGTGAGAGATATAACATTTACCTTAGGACTTGTGTCCCTACCATACCTCTAACATAACTGGATTTATACAGCTCTTTATATACAGTTTTAGTCCTGTAGAAACAATACTAAGCTTCCTTGTTTAACAATGTCTTGTAAGAGACCAGCTTTTCTGACAGTGTGAATATCCTGTAACAGTGTCCTGATGTCCATGTAGAAAAACATATTTTGAGGAAACACATTGTTCTGTATTCTATTTGGATCTGTGTATATGAACATATGTTCTTGTGCCAATGCTGATAAGCATATCCTGTTTTATGCAGAAAAACATATTTTTGAGAAAACACATTGTCAGAGATCAGCTTTTCTGACAGTGTGAACATCCTGTATTTTATTTGGATCTTTGTATAAAAACATCTGTTCATATCCTGTTTTTCATGCAGAAAAACATATTTCTGAGAAAACACATTGTCACAGTGTCATAAACATATCCTGTTGTTTTAGGAAACATATTGTGTCCATCCTGTTATTTTAGGAAACATATTGTGTCCATCTTTTATATGCAGAATAACATGTCAGTGTTCTTTAAAAGCAGATTTTGCATTTTTGTTCTTGCATACATCCTGTTTGAGTCTGTAAGGGAAAAATGCCCATTCTTTAAAAGCAGATTTTGTATTTTTGCTCTTGCATACATCCTGTTTGAGTCTGTAAGGGAAGAATGTCCATTCAGCAGATTCCTTTTCCAAGCCATGGTCATTTAGTATGACTGCTGATCACATATTACTAAACTCTGTTTCTGCATTCAAGCAAGCCTTTTCTTTCAGCATATTTACAACATAATTAATTTCAGACTAATATTCATAAAATCTAACAGTAAGCATGTTCCTGAGAGGAACATTTAAACCAATTCCTCCATGTATGATGTAGTTGTCCAGATGTCCTGCCCTAACATCCAGAAAGCAGTGTGCATACACCTACAGTAAATAAAAATAAAAAAGTTTATCTTATTTTTTTTCCATCCCCAATAAAGTTTAAGTGTAGATGAATGGGTGTGCATGTTGCGCAGCTGTGTATAGCATAGATGAAACATCCGAAGGAGCTAAATAGAAACATACAGCCAAAACAATCAAAGTAAAATAGCATAGTGGTTAGAGCATTCGTCTAACGTGCAATTATTCACGGTTCGAGCTCCAATGCAGTCCATACATTTTTATATGTGAATACAGCAGTAAAAGTATCTTTTTTATAAATAGGTAGTGAATACTATATATTTGTTAACTAAGGTGGTTTAGAAGGTCCAAATGTGAGGTATCAGTGTAGTACAGATGTGAACCCCCATATAAACACAAGTGTCCCATACAGTATAGCCACAAAAGAATATAATGTAATGAAAGCACATAGGGGAATGTTAGGGAAGAGGAAACATGAAACAAGTAATCTCCGTGGTATCCCCGAAGTCTCAAAACAACCCACTAAACAAGTGTAGTGGGTCCAAAAACAAAACAGTGTAAGAAACTTCTCTGTGTGGAAGATTTTCAGTCCATATATCTCTAGTTAATCACTGTATATTAATCAGATCAGACAATAGTAGTAGAAGTAGCAAAAACTCGTCTTAAGTCAAAACAAAACAAAAAATAATAATAAAAATATATAATTGTACAGCATTACTAAGTATTCTAAAGTAATCCAAGCAAGGCAGGCATGCAGTCTTCCAAGCAAGGCAGGCAGGTATAGTTTTTAGGGTTCTTGTATACATACATTTTTTTCTTATTTTTATTTTTTCTGGTTCTTTTTTCTACTTTTTTCAAAATGATGTGTAATAACAATACTAACTAATTATACAATTATATATATTTTTATAGATAGTTTTTAGGGTTCTTGTACACAGACCTGAAGAAGTCTAGAAGGACTAAAGCGATCTTTGTTAACAATAAGTTATGAAAATAGAAATTGATTTTTACATGCAAAATGTATATGTATATATTTATATATATATTTTATGATTGCCAAATGAACTAAGGTTGATATATTTCCAGCCATGTAGTATATTATCTTGAATAAAATCACAGACTTAATAATCTATTTAATAATCTGGTTAAATAAGAGGTACCACATCATTATAAATTTTATTTAAAGTACATAAGGGTTATAATATTATTATGACAGCTACTAAGTAGGGCAGGACCAGCTCAAATGTCACACTGATGGGGGAAGGGATGTGAATTTAACATGTGTACCAATAACACTTTGTTTTACAGCACAATAAACCACTCCAATGCCTGATAAAAAGTATACATATATTTAGAAAGCTTATGAGGAAATTATTACTCTATTTTTGTTTTACTTGGATCGCTTGTCTGTGTACTTAATAAAGGATTTTTGACTGGAAACAGACTGCCTGCCTGCCTTGCTTGGATTACTTTCGAATACTTAGTAATGCTGTACAATTATATATTTTTTTATTATTATTTTTTGTTTTGTTTTGCTTTGACTTAAGACGAGTTTAAGTTCACTACTTCTACTACTATTGTCTGATCTGATTAATATTTATTTATTTTATTTATTTCATTTTACATTTGTTGACCAGGGTAGTCCAGCTGGATGTATGTCCATTTTCAGTGGAGGCCCGGGGAGAAAAGCTCCAATGGTTATTACAAGTTTAAACAAAAACATAAAAGGATAGAAAGACAAAAGGATGAAAACAAATATGAAAAGATTATATACAAAATTGAGTTAGTAGATTGTATACAGAATTGAATTAGTACACATAAAACACATATAAGAGGAAATAACAATTACAAGATAAGATTAATAATCAAATAAGTAAATACTTGCAATACACAAATGATAAAACATAGCGTGAGTAACAAATTGACAAACAAATGTGATAGAATTTTTTTTTTTTTGTACAGTATATATGAGATTAAAGAGGGGAACAATCAGGATACAGGAAAAAGAGAAGGTGGTAGTGGAAAGGAAGAGGGGATATACAGTGATCAACTAGAGATATATTGACTGAAAGTCTTTCACACAGAGAAGTTTCTTACACTGTTTTGGAAGGGGAAACATACATATCATAAGCTGTCATTAAGAAGAAATTAACCCCACAATCCTGATAGTCCATAAAATTAAAGCTGAACAACACTAAATTGTGCTCAGCTATGCTTAGCCTGAATTAGCATTGCTTAAATTTGTGTGATTAGCAATAATTAGCATAGCTAAGCAGATTTGTGCACTGGTAAGCAGTGAGTAGCATCAACCCTTTTAAGCAATGACTATCTGTGCTAAGCAGGTTTGACCACCGCTTAGCTTAGCTTAGCATATTCAAAACCATCTAATCATGACAAAGTGCAGGAAATCAGCCCTATTTAAACCTTGCAAGTGGAAATACAGCTCATAACCAGTTGTAGCTCATTACTGCAGGCTCTATGGCTGGTGTTGGTGAAGGTGTGTGCTTTCAGGTGCAGTGCTGGGGCATTTTTGGAGTCCAGAGTCATGGTTGGACTCCTAGTACAAAACCATGAAGGCAGACTGCTGCAGGACCAGTACCAGGGCTTCCAATACAAAGCAGAGGCCTGGGAACATCTCGCACGTGACTTCACCAGTGCCACTGGCATCCCTCAGACTGGTGAGCAGGTCTGGCACCACTTTGTTGACGTGAAGCATAGGAAGAGGGAGCTCTTGAATGGGTGGTTCCACGATACATGGGCGAGGAATGTCCCAGCTGTGTGTAAGTATCAGTATCAATAAGTGTTTTCCAAAGTGCAGACTGTGTATGTGATGGATAGGTATGCATAAATGTTTCTCTATCTCCTGTACAGCTGCAGATGAGAGGGCCACGAACATTGACACCAATGCGAGCTGGCTGCTAAGGATGCATTGCGAGGCTGGTGAGTACAAATCTAGCTTGTAGTATTCATGGCAAATAAATAGAAAGGAGTAGACTGTCACCTGTCAGTATTTAAAATGAGTATGGTTTGTACTGAATAAATGAGACATTAGCAGAGTAATAGTGATGTACAGGGTATATATCAATAAAAGTGTTAGTACCTGTCAAAAAAGTCAAAACCCCGGACTGGTCATGTTTACTTTGGTGTGTGGGAGGTATGAATCAAAATGTGTACAGTTTCTACACAGCAACTATAGCTCTGAAAGCATTAAATAATCCAAGGCTCATCTGACAAATACTGTGGAGATGTAAAACAGGAGATTAACTATATGAAATGTTCCATGCACCAAGATCTGATACCTGAATAGTAATGTTGTGTTAACCAGTGTTTTCCAGACTGTGTTATGTCAAAGTATGAATACACAATATAATAACTATCTGCCATGCATGAATGTCAGAATTACAAGGTCAGATTATACAACCAACAGAGTACTAGGCAGAAAACAGTCAAATAAGAGAGTGTAGTTTCTCAATAGCTCATTGTGATGACACACAACCTTTGTTCACAGGTTCATAGGTTCATACTAGGCTATCTGCCCTAGGGCATTTATAAGCCTAGCCAGAGTGTGTTTGGCTTTCGCCACCCATTTTAAATGAATTTTGCTATGCCCTTTTTCGAGGTTAGTATACTGTGCTTCTGTCTAATAGTGACACAGAAGTGATACCCGGGGTAAACCTATGATCTCCCATCCACTCATCAAGATTCCTCTTGAAGAGAGTCAATGAGGGACTCTGCCTAACCTGGACTGGGATTTTATTCCAGAGTGAAGGGAGCCTCTGGGTTATGAATCTGTCCCCCCAGCATGTCCTATTTATTTCAGTGCTGAGGTTCAAGTCTCGAGCGTAGCTTGATGGGATTTGGATTTTCTGAGGTGCAGCATGTCCATTAATTCCGGGTTGGACATAGCTTTATACGTCAGGCACAGATCGCCTCTGAGCAGGCGGTATGCCACTGAGTAGAGCTGCAGTTTCTTTAACTGGGCAGCATATGGCATCTGTTTGAGCCCTTTGATCCTCTTGGTGAGGTACTTTTAGGGTCTTTCCGGTTGCTGCAGGTGTCTGGTAAGGTACATCCCAAAAGGAGCATTGTACTCAATTATGGGCCTGCTGAGGGATGAGTAAAGAGGCACGATGACCTCCTCTGATCTAGATGTGAATCCCTTCATGATTAGGTGGGCTATATAAAATGTTTTTCTAACCACTTTGGCCACGTGGTTTTCAAATGAGAGATTGCTATCAACTTGGGTCCCCAGGTCCCTAATTACTTCTTCCATACTTAATGGATTATCACCTATGTGGTAATTTGTGGGCACTTTGTTTTTCCCAAAGAGGATGACTACACACTTTTTGGCGTTTAGCTTGAAGCCATGGCTCTGGCACCAGTTGTCTGTTTCTATGAGGCCCTTTTGTAGGATGTTTGTGTTGGCTGGAGAGTCGATTATGGCGCCTAGTTTGCAGTCATCTGCAAACTTGGTCAGCCACAGTCCTTCCATGTTGGCCTGTACCTCCAAGAAATATATATTGAACAAGAGAGGTCCCAGGACTGAGCCTTGTGGGATGCCACTTGTAACTGGTTTGGAGTCTGACATTGCTCCAGCAATTCTAACCATGTGGGTTCTGTCCTTGAGCCAGTTTTCAACCCATCTAGTGACATAGGGATTTATATTTAAGCTGGTGAGCTTATCTATAATGCCCGAGTGGGGTATTGCATTAAAGGCTTTTGTGAGGTCCAGGTAGGCTGTGTGGACCACCTTCCCCTCGTCAATGGCCTTAGTGACTGTTTTAAAGAAATTGACCAGGTTTAAGCGGCAGGATCTGCCCTTAACAAAGCTGAACTGGGTAGGATCCAGTGTCTGTAGGTCCCCAATATCTTTATTTATGAGGTCCATGATGATCCTTTCCATAGCTTTGCAGACCAGGCTAGTCAGGCTTATGGGGCGATAGTTTCCAGGATCCGTTGAGGCACCACCTTTGTGGAGAGGGACCACTGTTGCTGTACGCCAATCTTTGGGTACATGTCCTGTAGTAAGGCTGAGATTGAACAGTAGTTTTATGTTTGGGTTTAGCTCTTCTTTGAGTTCATGTAGGACGCAGCCCGGGACACCGTCTGGTCACATTGATGGTGTGTTTTTTGCTTTGGAGAGGGTGTTTCTTACCTGAGCATCTGAGATGTCAGGGGGGCAGCACTTTGCTGGGATAGATATTTACCCTTTTGGTGGGGAGGGGGGAGAAGTTTGCGCTGAACCTGTCAGCTAGGATGTTGGCAATGTCTGTGGGTTTGGTGTATTTTTTGTCATTTTGGACTAATTCTGAACATATCTGGGAATTCCCACCCAGGTTCCTAACATAACTAAAGAAAGCCTTGTGATTATCCTTAGTGTTCTGTGCTGCGATGTTTCTCTCGAAGCTGGCCTTAGACGATTTTATGAGTGCCGTAGTTTTTTGCTAATACTAATCAGAGATGCCTTCCCTTTTTGGGATTTTGCTCTATCATGTAGTAGCTTCCTCCTTCTATTGTATAGTTTGTTTATGGCTGGCATCCACCAGACAGGACACCTGCCTTTGGAGGACTGGGTCTTGGTTTTATTTGGGATTGCATGATCCATGCATTCCTGAAGGTGTTCATAGAATGCGTTTATAAAGGATTCTGCGGTCTGGGCCGTATTTTCCACAGGCCCGGGGGCTTGGAAGGATTCCACCTCCATTTTGAGGAGTGTGAAATTTGCTTTAGAGAAGTTTTTCACTGTGGTTTTCTGGGCAGGGGGTGGGGTCGGGATGTGAATATCCAGTGAGATTAGTTTATGGTCTGATCTTACCAGTGAGGGATACACTTCTGGTCTGGAGCATAGAGCCCCCATGTTGGTGATGATCAGGTCCAGTATGTTTTCTCCTCTTGTGGGAGTAGTAACAAGTTGTTCCATAGCATTTGAGTTTATAAATTCTAGGAACCTTTGGGCTAGGGTGTTGGAGCTAGAGTAATGCTCCCAGTCTATGTTTGGGTAGTTGAAGTTGCCCAATATAATGGTGTTTGGAGAGACCTTCATATTTTCCAGTGTTCTCAGGAAGGCCGAGTGGGTTTCCTGGATTTGGGAGGGTGGTCTGTAGCAGGCTATAAACTGGAAGGCAGCTTTACCCACTGTTAGTTGCACATGGATAGTCTCTGATGCTTCATGCTGTGCCACCAACCTGGAGGTGTGGGTATCTTTGACGAATATTGATACTCCCCCTCCTTTTGTGGTTCGGTCCAAGTTTTTGGGCCGAAACGCATGGTATGAGGTATAACCTGGTAGTTCTGGGGTGCTTTCAGGAGCCTTGAACCAGGTTTCTGTTACTGCACAGATATCGATGTTCTCCATGCTAAGGAGAGTTTCAAGTGCATGCATCTTGAGGTTTAGACTTCTGGCATTGAGTAGCATTACTCTTAGTTTCTTATCCCTTGTGATACCTATGGAGGTGGGTTTGTCTTTTGAGCCTTGCCTAAAAAAGGCACTATGGGGGTGGCAAGAGCCTTTGTCAATATCCAAAAGCCCAGGGGTGACAGGTGCAAGCTGTCTCTAGCGAAGCATCGTGGCTTGTCGAACATGTCATCCCAGGCTGACAGGCATTGGATCCCCTTTGAATGACACCAGTACTTAAGCCAATTGTTGAAATTGATCATCTTGTCTTCATATTATGGCATCATTCTTGGTGAGGGTAAGATGCTACTCATTGTCAGGGTCATACCGGCCTGGGCTACATGCTCAGAGAGCTCCTCTATGTCTCTTTTCATGTAGTCCAGGGAGGTACGTCTCAGGTCATTCACACCAGCATGGACAATGACTGAGTCATATTTGTACTTGCCTTGGAGTGACCTGAGTGCTTGTGTTATGTGGCAGATCCTAGCGCCCAACAGGCAGCTCACCGTGACCTTCTCCTTGTTCAGCCTGGTGAGCGGGATGTCAGTGTGCCTGATGATAGTCACCTATTACAAGTGTATCAGGTGTGTTGTTTAGCCTTAAGGGCTGTGACTGTTTGGCACATTGGCTTTGTGAGCTATGTGTTGCTCGTGTTTTGTTTTGGGGTAGCGGTTGCTTGGGTGTCTGCTTTGGAGGTCTCTGCTGCTTATTTTATGCACAAACAGGCACAGTTCAAATCCTGGGAGTGGTAGTAAGCGGTATGCATATTTTCACCCAGGAATATGTGAATATGTGTACAGACAGTCAGGTACTGCTAACAGAAATTTCCTCTACAGGCCTGCCAGGTAAGAAAAGGTATACCTTAGCAGTAAGAAGGCTGTAATTATACACTGTGTACATCATCCACTGTCCAAGCCCAAGGCTGCAAATGACAGCAAGATAAGTACATACACAAAGTAGTGTCCTCCAAGAAATGTCTGTCAAGTGTCATGCTGTCACAGCTATTGGACACTGTCGCCAACACCCAGGGTGACCGATAGAAATCAAGGTGGAGTATGGCAGTAGCACACACACACATACACACACACACACACACACACACACACACACACACACACACACACACACACACACACACACACACACACACACACACAGTATGAGTCTACATTTGTAACTTTGACTATGTGAATATGGATAGAAACAGTCAGGTAGTGTTAACAGTAATTTCCTCCACAGGTCTGCCAGGTAAGAAAAGGTGTAAATTAGCTGTAAGAATGCTGTAATTATACACTGTGTACAACACCTACTGTCCAAGTCCAAGGCTGCAAATGACAGCAAGATAAGTACATACACAAAGTAGTGTCCTCCAAGAAATGTCCCTCAAATGTTACTCTGTCACAGCTATTGGTCACTCCCACCAACACCCAGGGTGACCGATAGAAATCAAGGTGGAGTATGGCAGTAGCACACACACACACGCAGACACACACACACACACACACACACACACACACACACACACACACACACACACACACACACACACACACACACACACTCTATGTGTGCACATATATAACCTTGACTATGTGAATATGAGTAGAAACAGAACAGTCAGGTAGTGTAAACAGAAATTTCCTCCACAGGTCTGCCAAGTAAGAAAAGGTATAAATTAGCTGTAAGAAGGCTGTAATTATACACTGTGTACAACACCCACTGTCCAAGCCCAAGGCTGTATATGACAGTAAGATAAGTACATACACAAAGTAGTGTCCTCCAAGAAATGTTCCTCAAGTGTCACCCTGTCAAATATATTGGTCACTGCCTCCAACACCCAGGGTGACCGATAGAAATCAAGGTGGAGTATGTCAGTAGCATGCATGCACACACACACACACACACACACACACACACACACACACACACACACACACACACACACACACACACACACACGCACACACACACACACACACACACACACACACACACACACACACACACACACACACACACACACACACACACACACATACACACACACACACACACACACACACACACACATACACACACACACACACAAACTATGAGTGCACATATGTTACTTTGACTATGTGAATATGGGTAGAAACATGCAGGTAGTGTTAATAATTTCCTCCACAGGTCTGCCAGGTAAGAAAAGGTATAAAGTAGCTATAAGAAGGCTGTAATTATACACTGTGTACAAACATTCCACTGCCCAACCCAAGACCATAGGTGGATGTAAAATGAGGTAATACCTGGAGAGTAATGATTAGAGCAATGATCATTAAAGTTGTGAGCAACTGAAACCTATACAGTTGTTAACTGACATCTTTCTCTCCCCCACCCAATGTACCAGTAACCTAAACACATAAATCAATGGGTATGATTTTCACCAAACCTACTGTTGGGACATGTGTCCTATTGTTTTACAAATATTTAAACATTTGACTATTAATGTTCCCTGTTCAAGTACTATCATTGGTGGCCTGTTCCTATCATTGTAACCTGCATGCTGTAATAATGCCCACTGCAGTTCCATATATGCATGTGTTCTGTTTGCTATGCAACTATTCCAAATCTGTTGTTTTGGGTTAATGGGAATTCCTATGCATGCTGTTGTAACTGATCATGGAATGTGTTTTTCATGACTAATCAACATATGTTATCAAACTACAACACCATAGCATGTCTGGGAAGGCCGATCCTGGTGGATCTGCCTGTCCCACCTCAAATGGCCATGGAATCGGGCCCCAGAATGTCTGGGACCCATCCCAGGATCTCCTTGTCTGCTGGTCCTGCACCAGCTTCAGGTGGAACCGCCTCAGGGGATGGGCCCCCCCGGGGGCGGGCGTGGACAGGACACTGTCACTCGTCATCAGGTCCGGGGATTGGAGCATAGCGAGCTTCAAAAGGAGTTTAGAGATCAGCTATGCAAGCTTGAGGGCCACATAGTGCATCTTGAAGGTCAGCCTGCCCCTCCTGCTTACCTCACAGCACAGCTACCTTTGGGGCCATGAAGGTGCAGTGGTGACTGGCCATGGGTGGGGTCCTCAGTCTCACTGTATTCATTTGGGGGCTTGTGGGCATCCGATTCCCAAACACCCTTCCCGTCCAAGGTGCTTACCCCCCACATGTGTCATATGCCACCCCTGTCTGCTGTCTTTTTTGTCTTGTCTGTCTTTCTACCCAACCAACCTCCCAAAATATGCCTACTATCCTTCAGCTGAAACAAAGCACTGATATCAGAGCTATAAGTCCTTCAGCAACATCCCAGTCTCACCTTATAAAAAAAAAAAAAAAAAGGCAATCTGTTACCACAAAAAATGTCACCCCATACATAGCTGTCCATTTCACACACGTGTCCACTGGACATGCAATCTGGTCTAATTGGCTTAACAACACATTACTGTTGTCCTCACCCGTCTCTCAGGGGTTTGAATGTCCAAATTCACCTTCAAATTCTGTACAAATACACAGCTGTTGCTGCATCAGAAATGGACAGCTATGGACCTTCCCTACACCTGTCCTGCACATCACTAGCTCTCTGTCACATTGTTTTTCCCTCTGTGTGCCTCCTTTTTTACCACTTTCCTATCACCCCTTTTTTCTTTTCTTTTAAAGAAATTAGCTGAAGGGTAAGTGGGAGTAAGCTGTAGTAAGCAGTAGTACGTGGGAGTAAGCGAGTTTGCGTGATGCTAAGCAATGCCTACACAGATTAAGCAGTTTCCCATTTAACCATGTGTTGACATTGCTTACCTTCACGCAAACCCATGCAAACCTGCTTACAACTGCTTGAAACTGCCTTAATCACCCTGTCGCCATCAGCCACTGTTCTGCCCAGCAACAAAATAATCAGCCCTGCTAAGTCTTGAACCCAGGATCCTGTACACAATATTCAAAGCAATTTACTGCTACACCATCCGAGATGCAATAATGAATGCTGTTTTTTCAAATATATCATTCAGTACAGGTCTAGAATAGTGGGGAACAAACACTGTGGAATCAGTCATGTTTAGAATATATAAATATACACATATAGATGTGTATGGTGATAGATACATATTAAAAAGTATATCATCAGATATATGGAGCTATACATATAAAACAAATTTGTATAGCATATATACCCATATACATATATATATATATATATATATATATATATATATATATATATATATATCAAAAAAGGAATATATATATATATATATATATATATATATATATGGGTCCTACATAGAAAGTATGGCTCATCGAACCGTACTTTCGTGGACCTACTTTAGCGAAAGTGCATTTTATCGAAACTGCATTTTCGCAAAAGTAAATAAAAAATGCAGTTTGCATGTAACTTTATTTGTACATCAGTGTGCAGTGTTAATGTGCAACTAAGCAAACTCTTGTTGAGATTGTGGTACAGTGGGGATAAGGGAATATTCCCTTTTCCCACTGTAGTGCAATCTCAAAGTGAGAATATTAAAGTAGGGGGGTGTGGGGGGTGCAGGGGGGCTTGCCCCCTGCATAATTGTGTTTAGTGTTTTTTTAATGTAGTTTTTATTTTTCCATGAAAGTCCATTTTCGATATAATGCACTTTCATGGAAGTCAGTTATCGGAAGTAAGGTTCGATGAACCATATTTTCGATGATATGTCGACCCATATATATATAATATATATATATATATATATATATATATATATATATATCAGTATAGATATATCTAAAAGAAATATGTATATATATATATATATATATATATATGTGTGTGTGTGTGTGTGTGTGTGTGTGTGTGTGTGTGTATGTGTGTGTGTGTGTGTCTGTGGTGAAACATATATATGGAAATGTAGATACATATTATACATAAATATATATATATATATATATATATATATATATAAATGAAATAAAAAATATTTATATATATATATATATATATATATATATATATATATATATATATATATATATATATATATATATATATATATATACATATATATATATATATATATATATGTGTGTGTGTGTGTGTAGTTATATAACATGCAGTGCAGCCATACCTCAGAACCATACCTATCAACCTCTTAGTGCAGGACTAATGTACAAAGGCTGTACAGAGGGTGGGAAATATAGGAACATAATCAGAATATTGCTGTCATAACTGAACAGTTGTATAGCAGCAGGGTGTGTATCATCAGTACCTTCAGAAGGATATGAGGATGGGAACTGACACGTATGTCATTTTTCACTGACATAAATCCTTGGATCATAATAGTGATTTCCTAGACAAATACAAATAAACTGTGGAACAGAACCAAAATATGGGCCAAACACCTAGACATTCTGCAAACAGCCTGGCAGTGGAGAGGTATGCTCAGAACCCTTTAGTGCAATGAATCTGGAACAAGCCATACAAAGGGGGAGCAAAGGCATGACAATAGAGACATATCCAAATTACATGAGTAGATAAGCTGAGAAAGTTGTTTTACTAGCACTTTTACTGCTAACATATATTGACGGAATATCACAAGTCTGGGACTCAAGTACTCCGTATTATGTAGTGACCCCAATCCTCACATCACCCCACTGATGTGTCAAAAATACACAACAGTGATGGGGACCAGACCAAAGGTATTGGTCACAGAGCTGTACATCCTACAAATATATGGACAGAACAGAACAGTAGGGAAACTGCACTGAGCTTCCAAGCACTGTCCACACTACAAGCAGACTGGCATAACACTAACCAAGTCCAGCTCTGGGGCTCTACAAATGCATTTGTAAAGATAACATGCACTGCAGGGATATTAGTATCTTCTGATGGCTTTCCTCAGAGTCCCTGACCAGAGCAGCATGTGCAGTCAGATAGAAAGGGTCCATGCCACTCATATATACCCCCCCCCACCTTACACAACACAAATAACATATACACACTATACTTCTACACAATCCTGCCAGTCTGTTAATAATGGCCAGAGATATGCAGATACAAGCAAATAAGATCACAGGTGAGATACCCTACAGCTGTCTTTGAGTGCACACTGGAGACATCCACCAAGGCTCGAGTACTAAAACAAGAAATTACATTTTACATGGAAAAGCAGTGTTAAAAGTACCATTTTAATAGTAAAATGTGTGGTAAATTATTTTTGTCATCACAGTAGTGTAGCTGATGTACAATGGAAGTGTGAGTGCATATAACATTTTAAATCACCCATGTATGCAAAAGTGTCCCATACAGTATAGTCACACCCCCCTTGCTATTGTAATGACAGCACATATAGGCATGTTATGTAAAGGAAATCATATACACTTGCCCAGCAACAAAATAAACAGCCCTTGAACCCAGGAACCTGTATACAATTGTCATAGCACTTAACCACTAAGCCATTTGAGCTGCAGGATTTTATGATGTTTCTTCAAACATATCATGCAGTACAGTCAGTTTACCACAGGGAATGAACACTGTGGAATCAGTAATGATTCAAATTATGTGTATATATATATATATATATATATATATATATATATATATATATATATATATATATATATATATATATATATATCTAGAGAGAGGGGGGGGGAGATGCATTATTTGTCAATGACGTACAGTGCTGTCAGACTCCAGAACACCTCAGTACAAGTCTAAACCAAGCCAGATGAACTCGGGGGACAAGTCTATGGACATAGAAACACATTAGTAATGATACAAAGGCAGCTATGCCACTGACATCTGCTGCCCCCCCCTACACAGTACAACTAATAAGTACACAAAATCAGGATAGGCCATACACAATGACCAGAGATACACCAAACTTTCAGCAATATAACTGAAATGAGTGAAGATAGTAAAATGAAAAACAACCAGCCAGTAATCCACGCAAATGTCTTAATATGTTTAACCTTCAAGTATTACAACATTACAAAACATATTTGCTTTAAATACAAAAAGCAATTAACACTTAATTACGTATTTAAATAAACAACCTCCAATTACACTCCTCAGTTAACCCCCTAGGGGATAAAGTGTCAAATGATACAATGTAAATTGATTCTTTACATAACAATGGTTCTGTTATAAGTGTTCTATCAAACTGAGAAACAGACCTTTTCCAAAAAAGTACCTTTTAACCCACTACCATCCCCATGATGAACTGTAAGGAAATTTACAGCTATAGACCTGTTGTCCTTCTAATTAGTAAGATCTCTCCCATGTTCGAACAGCCTAATATTAAAGTATGCCTTACTATTTTTCACACCACCCTCTTGACTGTACTGGGTCCACATGTTGTCCAGCCTTTGCACTCATATGTATGACCCCTACCCCACATGTCAACATCACTTGGATGATAGCAGGAATTACAGCACTAAATAATAATAGACCATACCTGTCAACCTCTTACTGCATGACATCTGGACAAAACCTGACATATAAGTGGAGGACAGAGGCCCAAACACAGGCCATATTTGAAATATTGCTGTTATACACCGAGAAAGTTACTAGTGTTACAGGATTGGTTGCAACATATCTTTTCTGAGTGATATGAAGTCAGAAACACAAATGGATGTTGCCATTTACTGATAGCAATCAGCAGAGTATGCCACTAATTTGCCAAGAACAACACCTGTCTGGGGAACAGACCAAACATAACAGGCAAACCGCTGGCCATTATGTGTATAGCTCTACTATTGAGAGCTATGCAGACACATAACTTTGTCAGACTGCAATCCATACAGAACTAGCATGTACACACAAACCCTGTAAAACTAGCAGTATTCAAACCATATAACAGCAATACTCACATTCTGTCCCTAATTCTGAAACCTTCTCCACCATTTAGTTTGCCTGTCTCCACAAGTCTTGTTGTAAGAGTTATTTAGACCTGCTGTCTGTAACACTATGTAGCTCACACACCTCCAGGATGTCTTCCTCACAGGCAAGGTAGAGGGACAACGCCCACATGAAGTACTCAATTATAGGAATGTGTTGTCATGACATTGGCTATTGGAAGAATTACGCAGCTGCTCTGCATGCAATTAGCAAGTGCGGAACACCAATTGGTGCACAGGCCATCATCTGGTCAAAAGCATTACCTACAAAAGGCAAGATGCCACCTATTCAAACTAGCTGTCTACCAATAGTCAACAGTGAACAAACAAAAAGAACTGGAGC
Source organism: Protopterus annectens (assembly GCF_019279795.1). Lineage (NCBI taxonomy): Eukaryota > Metazoa > Chordata > Ceratodontiformes > Protopteridae > Protopterus > Protopterus annectens. Next base: position 1,292,387,688 of record NC_056725.1, on the reverse strand, counting down.
AACCTTTCTGATATAACCCACTGCACTGTAAAAAAAAAAAAAGAAAGGTATGTGAAGCAAGTAAGCATGTAATTGAATGTAGTATGTGTTTTCTAATAATGGGGAATAGGAGTTTGAAAGAATTATGTCTCAACAAGACTTGCTGTAGTGATGTCCTGCTGAACAACACCTATGGCCATAGAATCTGTCTCTCTCTGCTGTGACATAGAACACAGCTCAGGACCCTGACTCACCCCAGGAAAGGACAGCTCACATATGACAATCACTGGAGTGTCTGTCAAACACTACTGACTGTGCCACTGCTAAGCCATCTACAGGGATATTGTACATATCCATATGTTACCTGTGAATATGAGTATGATACATGTTTGTTGTGTACATCTAAAAGAACTATACAGAGCATGTGCATATTAAAGTACTGTTGCAGAAGTGTGTGTTGAACTGCATGTGATATAGTGAATTCATACCATTCAACTGTACAGTGTTCTGCTGGACAATAAGCACATTTGTGCCTGATATCTGTAGTCACATACACATGCAGTCATCTTATGTCAGCCAAACCATTGGCAAGTCTGTGAGCAATGACACTATAACAACATAATAGCCTAGTTATGACTGTTGGACATCATCCTTAGTTATCACTGTGATGTCAAAGCCTACTGTGCAATCAACTTAATTATGTATGTTACAGCTATATTAATGCAGTGTCAATACTGATGTGCCTTTTTCCACCCATGTATGTGTGCCATTGTCTAGAAGTTCTGCTATAACAAGTTAAGAGGCACATGTATGTATGTGTATGTTCAGCTGGAAGGCACAATACAAATAACATGGGTTACAAGCAGTCAGCTAAATAGGTTTTGCATGCTGTACATGTGTGTAATATCAGTTTCAGTGCATACAACAGACATAAATGTATACAGCTACTGCTTGTTGCATTGCCCTGACACTGATATGGGTACTAGAATAGGCATAATTATCAGGTTGTAATCAGAGAAGTGTCCAACGGTGTCATGACCCTCTGTCTATGACTACCACTAACAGCTATATGAACACCTATATACAGTGGATATCAAAAGTGTACACACCCTTGTTGAAATGCCCGGCTTTTCCCTGTTAGGGGTTGCCAAAGTGGAACTCTGGTCTGCTAATGATTGGCAGTGGATTTTTACGGTGCCGAGTTGCCAGCCCGATGCCCAACCTTCAAAGAAGGCACACCCATTCATGCATACACCTACCTGCATGTCTTTAAACGTCACTTCACCACAGATAATTCACCACAGATAATCATTTCAAAATGTTTCCCACCTTGAGTGTGACCCATAACCTGTACACTTCTATTTCAAATCAAAGAAATCTGGTAGGGGAGACAATTTAAACATAACATACGTACTATATGCTGGTTGCATACATGTGCATACATGTAGAGTAATACCTTGTTGATGCACCTCTTGCTGTAATCACAGCATTCTGTCTTCTTGGGTACACACAAGCCATCAATTAAAGAGACTCTGATTACCCACAAAGAATGTTCAGCTGTGCTACTAAGATTTATTTGACATTTATTCAGTTGCCTGCTAAAACAAAAGCCATGTTTTGCAGAGAGCTTGCAAAACATTAAAGGGATCTCAGTGTGGAAAGTCATCAGTCAGGAGAAGAGCAGAAAAGCTGTCCACAACACTGGATATACCATGGAATACAGTGCAGACAGTCATCAAACACTGGAGAACATATGGGATAACAGAGATGCTGATAACAGCTGGACATCCATCCAAAAGGGATGAAACAACAATATGACAACTGACCAGGGACCTACAGCAACACTGAAGGAGCTGCAGGAATGTATGGCAAGTCCTGGGTGTGTACCACATGGGTCAACAGTCTTCTGTATTCCCCATATGTTTGGTCTATGGGCCAGGGTAGCACGATAGAAGCCATTTCATACATAGAAAAACATCCAGGGTCAGACTAACATTGCCAAGCACTACATCAAGTCTCCCAAAAGCATGTTGGAAAATGTGTCATAGTCTGATGGGACCAATGTTGAACATTTGACCCAGAATTCCAAATGGTACGTATAGCCCACAATTCCAAACAGGTATGTCTGACCCAAATCAACAATTTGCATCACAAAAAGAACACCATCCCTTCAGTGAAGCATGGTGGTGGCAGTATCATGCTTTGGGGTTGCTTTTCTTAAGCTGGAATTGGGCCTTTAGTTAAAGTGGAGGGAATTATGAACACTTCTAAATAACAATCATTTTCATTCTAAAACCTATAGTCATCTACTAGAGAGCTGAAGACAAAGAGTGATTTTACTTGTCAACATTACAATGACCTCAAGCATTCATCCCAATTAACAAAGGAATGGTGTCACAAGATGTAAAGTACAGTTTGGGCATGTGCATGCCAGTGCCCAGACCTACATCCAAGAGTACATCTGTGTGTTTACCTGAATAGGGCTGTGCACAAGATATGCCCTCACAAATTGACACATTTGTAGCACTGTGGCAAGGAAAGTGGGTAACTATTGCCAAGTAAAGATGTGCCATGATGTTAATCTCCAACCCAAGATGAATGAATGCTGTAATCATCTCAGCAGGTGCTTACACAACATATCAGTTTAAGGGTGTTCACATTTATTCAACCGGCTTATTGTATTGATTTTTATTTGCATATGTTTTCACAGAACAGATTGTTATGTTTTCAATTGAATTGTACTGGCTATCGGTCACACTAAAGGTGGGAATTGTTTTCAAATGAGTTATTGTGGTGTCATGTTTCAATTGCAGAAATACTAGACATTGTAACAGGGGAGTGTACACTTTATATCCACTGTAGCTGTATGGACTCAGCAGTACCTGACCTGTAAAACCAGTCTCCACCAAGGTAGAGTATCCCCTTTGGTGGACAGCAGCAGTACAGAAACCACATAATAGGTTGCTATATTGGCTGTACAGGGACACAGAGGTGCAGGCAACAACCTTGAAGCAAGTCCACCTCTATCTAAGCAAGCATGTAAGTTCATATGTGACTCCCTGTAAGGCTAACTATGACTACAAATCAGACAATTCTGCACCACCAAGGCCAACCACAAGGATGTCTCCACATATGTTGTCAGTCTCAGAGGCAACAACACAATTCACCCTGTACTGGTGCTAAAGTACACCTCATACACACATGCCATGGCTACAGGCAACCTGCATCAGACAGGTTAGGTGAGAACATCACCACCCTGTCCCCCCATTTGTATAGTGGGATATGCAGATCAGCTGCACCCCTCTCCTCACCAATGGTGAGCATGTACATATTGCCTACTGATGACAACAACAGGAAGTCTCCATGGGGCCTGATAACATCCCTGTCTGCCTCCTACATGAACTCAGGCATGTGTTCACAGCTCCATCACACACTACAGTCAAACAGAGCCTTGCCACCATCCACACCCCATCCACATGGAAGATGGCCACTGTCATCTCTCTACACAGAAATGAATGGGGAATAGAGGATTATTCAATTAACTGTCCATCATTGGGGGTAATATGACACATCAGGGCCAGGAGTGCAATGCAAACTGATATTGTTGTGATAGATTAAAGGATTAGGGTGTAGTTGTGAGTGGTGGTGACTGATATCCACTGTTGATGTGCAATTTGACAACTGTATGAGGTCCTGTGACATGTTCGCCTATTTATGTCTTCCAGGTGCAATGCAAAGGCCAAGACTACCTGCCTTCACTGAGGCAGAAACAGAAATTATCATTGAAGCTGTTACCCAACAGCATGCAATACTATTCGGTAGAAGACCACAAGATCTGTGAGAGAGGACCGCCCTATGGAATGCTCTTGTCCACAGGGTAAATTATATCAGCCTGCACGGCCGAACATATGACAACATCACTCTCCCACTCCCGTACTGGCAGTACCATCAGAATGACTGCAGGGGGGTTGCTGTCCACACCACGATGCAGCAGTCCATCGGTACATGCTCCAGGCCGGTCCCAACAGGGATGCGGATCCAGCAGACAAAAGTCATCATCAGGGAGTAGTACTCCATCTGGCCTTGTCTGTTGGTGCCTTTGGAACCTCTGGCAGGCCCAGTTCCCATGTCCATGGCTGGACACAGTGAACTGTACACCCTGCCATGTATGGACTGCAGCTGTCCAACATACCCCTGTATAGGGCAGCAACATGGTAGAACTGTGTGCATCCGTACACACAAACATCACCATCACAGCTTGGGGACATCCATACTTACACACACCACCTCTACACGGCCCATTTAATGTACAGACCCCTAACCCATACACATGATGTCAACCAACTGGCTCAGCCTAGGCCACTGGCAAACCCACACCACACTCTGTGCATATGATGATACCTGTGCCACATCCCTGTCATCCATACCATCAATGCAGGGACATGCCAATATGGTTCTGATGCACAGGATGGATTTAGTACAGTTTAGCAATGTAATGCTGTGTAAAGTGTTGTCAGTCAGCATGTGTAATGGTTACACATCAGAGTGTGTAGCTGTCCAGCTATGCTGCATTATTGCTGTTATTAACACTGACTGAATGTGGTCTCCATATTGCATTCTGTTTGTGTTCTAGGTGTCTGTTAGGAGGATGTAGCTCTGCAGTCCTTTTTTACAAGGGGTATAGCAGTGTGGTAACACTTTGACTGTGTCATATCCAGGGTACAACTGTACACAATTATCAGGTTTGTATAACAGTTATTGCATGTGCCATATGGCTGATAGGGCTGAGGGGTGTGTACAGATAAGTGCATGGTGGCTGATGTCAACAGCTCTTGTACAGTGGACAATGATAAGTGTACTGGGTGGCACACACCAAAGGTTTGTGAATACCACACATACAGTGGGTATTATGTTGATGCAAAACACAGAGAATACTGTTCACACACACACACACACACACACACACACACACACACACACACACACACACACACACACACACACACACACACACACACAGACACACAGACACAGGATCGCAATTGCCTGTGTTGGCTTTTAAACCCCAACCCATCTAGTTATTGGTGTTGCACTGTTAGGTAGGTATCACAGGGGGCATGGAGCTCATAGTGTGCTGTGTTTCCAAAATACATGTATAGTGATTAACATCACATGCTTCTGTAAGTTATGGCAGTGGGTGGTGTAGTTGGTGTGACAGTTTTCATACTACTGTCACATGAGTGTACACACTCCCAACCACTGCTCTACACACCAGTGTGCACACACACACACACACACACACACACACACACACACACACACACACACACTTGCCAGTACTGACATTAGCAGATCAACCTATCTTGTTATTCATACCATACTATTCCATACTGTTACACAGGGCTTATAGGGCTGAAGAGTCCCTACCGATACTGTTCCGTACACAGGGGGAGTGATGTGATGCCTTGTATAAGGTCACTCCAGTAAAAGGACAGTAACTAACATTTATGTTGAGTATGGTAAAAACCACAGCAGCAGCAATCCAGCAATTCCAAGGAAGGAAATTTATTCACCAATCAGCAGTAAAAAATCTCTAGCGCCTCGGCCAACAAGCCTTTAACAGAGTACATCCAATGAAGAAAGACTCACAGTTTATATACACATATACTTAATTGAATAATAGATTAATAACTTATATTACATAGTTAATTGAACCTTATTAAAACATAAAGCACAGTTTAACACACTTATACAAAGCTTTTCCAAAAGCATTCTTGATTCAAACCAACAGGATACATAGTATTAAATTTTAAAATCAAAAATGCCTCTTTTTTCTTAGTAATTGTTTAACTTGTTCATCTGTCACAAACTTTTTACATATTAACCTATCTAAAATTGTAGCCTGAAAACCTTCCACACTTCCATTATGTGCTTCATTAAAATGTACTGATACAGGACTAGACAATTTATAATTTTTAATGTCCCTTATGTGTTCTTTTATTCTACAAGCGAAACTTCTTTTCGTTTCCCCTATGTAGAATTTATCACAAGTACATTTAATTGAATATATAACTTTTTGACTATTACAAGTAAAACTATCATTAGTTTCAAAGTTCTTATTATTAATTTTATCAAATTTTTGTGTAACAAAACTGCAAATACTACATCTACCACATATTGCTGTCCCTTTTTCTTTTATTCTTCCCATTATTTCCAGTTTTGGTCTACGAAACCTACTATGTACAATAAAATCTTTAATATTTCTTCCCCTATTAAAAGAAAATAATAACTTCTTATTTTGTAAACAATCTACTTCTTTCTTTATAATATTCCAACTAGATTTGGTCATATCTGTAATTTCATCAGATATGACTGAATAAGTAGTCGTAAAATAAATATTTTTATCCTGCTCACTCTTTTTATAATTATTATACCATATCCGACCACATTTCAGTGACTCACTATTTAATACTTTATTTAAACTCTCTCTAAGATACACTTCATCATATCCTCTCTCTTTAAATCTCAAAAAACTGTCTTCCAGTTCAATATTTCTATCTCTTTTCTCACTACACAATCTATTAATTCTATTAAATTCCGTATATGGAATAGATTTCATAGTGTGTCCTGGGTGAAAACTTTCACCATGCAATATATTATTGGTACTAGGAAATTTCCTATATATTTTAGAAATTACCTTCTTTCGGTGACTATCCCCTATTAATTCTACATCCAAAAAATGTACTTTTATGCCTTTTTGTAATCCATCAAATTTTATTCCTATATTATTAGCATTAATTTGACTAATAAATTGATCCACTAGGTCATAACCACCTTTACAGATAAAAATAAGATCGTCTATGTATCTATAATACTGTATAACATGTGTGCGAAAAAATTGATTAGTATAGATATATTCATGTTCAAATAAGCCCATAAACATGTTAGCATAGCACGGGGCAAATGGAGCCCCCATGGCTGTTCCTTGTTGTTGCCTATATAACTGACCATCAAATTCAAATATATTATTTTGAAGGCACATCATCATTAATTCAGTAATATATTCAGCCATAGGACTTTCACCTAAAAAATATTTCATAGCTCTAATACCATCACGATGTTTAATACTAGTATAGAGACTTACTACGTCTACTACTACAAAAAACATTTTCTCATTCCATATAGTCTGATAGACTTTTGTCAGAAATTGAAAAACATCTTTCACATAAGAAGGCAATTTTATTACCAATGGAAGTAAAACCTCATGTAATAAACAGGAAATATTATTCAAAAAGCCCCCACTGGCCGAAACAATAGGACGCCCAGGTGGATTCAATAAATCCTTATGGATTTTCGGCAAACAATAAAAACATGGCATTCTAGGATTTTTTATAGCCAGTTTGTCAGTAACATCCTTAGCTGAAAAATAATGTAATTTTTTGCCTTTTTCTAACAAATCATAATATATTTTTTGAGATGTGTTATATTCAGTTATATCTATACATTGATATACACTATTATCATTCAGATGTTCATAACACATAGATAAGTACTGTGTATAATGCATCATAACTAACTTTCCACCTTTATCGGCTGGTTTAAATACCATTTGTGTATTACTACTTAGTTCACTTAATGCACGCCATTGTATTAGATTCAAATTATATACAACACTTCTTTTCTTTTGACCTATAAACTTATCATAAATTATCTGAACATTATGATTTAATGATTTATCAAAACACTGTATACTTTCATTATTGCAAAATGGAACAAAATCACTTTTAACTTGAATATTATCAGTATTTAATTTACAATAGGCATTATAATCATCATTTTCCCCCGAACAACAGGAATAGAAGCTATCATTAGAACTACTACTACATACATCAACTTCAATATCTTCCTTATTCATTACCAGTTGTGAAGAAAAAAAGTGCGCCAGTTTTATCTTTCGCATAAAATGAAATATATCACTCTTTAAAACGGGTTCAGGCACCTAGGCAGCGAGACATTTCCCTTCTGGTACATTTGACTGGAGACAAATGGCTGAAATTACATTCAGCTGCAGAGAAATATGGCTGTTTGCAAATTCCCTGTGGGCAAAGAGAAGAATGTGTTGCCATACGTACAGCTTCAATAATCAAATGCACAGGGGGAAAACAATGTCCATGGTCCCCAAGGGAACATGAGACAGCAGGTAATATGGCAGGCATAAGCAGCAGGTAGGCCAGAGGGCATGTCAGTGGCAGTAAAAATGCAGTGCACAATGGGCAGTGCCTTTATAATCAGTGTGTGTGGACCACTATCCTCTTCACAGTGTCTAGGGAACATTACCTAAAATGCATACTGGAGCATAAATGTGACTACAGAACCAGGCAGGATTTTATGCATGCTGTAGCACACTTCTACATGACTTAGTCACACAAATATGTACTTACACTAAGCACAACAATCATTACTTCTTCTGCCTCCATGCATTTGGTTATTAAAGCTGTGGGCATGGCAGTATGTGCTTCTTTTTGCCCACAGGGAATTTACAAACAGCCATATTTCTCTGCAGTTGAATGTCACTTCAGCCATGTGTCCCCAGCCAAAATGTACCACAGGGAAATGTCTCGCTGCCTAGGTGCCTGAACCCCTTTAAAACATGTAAACGGGGAAGAACAGTTGGTATATATTTAAGACCTTTAGATAATACAGATATATGAGCCTCTAAGAGCTCCATGCCAGATAAATTAACCACATACTCACATGTAGAGCATAAATCAGTTCTATTAATCCCATTTACCCCGTTTATTAGTCCTTTGATATGTGCGTTGTTCTTGGTAGTAGCCCTGTGCTGCCCCATTCCAACTCCGTTTTCTTCCCTTGTTAACTCCACGAAAAGAGTTCAAATAGGTGTTGTTCCCAGCTGGCGGTAAATATGGGAAATCTTCATCTGTATCAGGTTCAGTACCCGAAACCATACTTTCCCCCGACGTGGGAGCCCTTTTAGATGTATGATAGGTCGATTTCCTTTGTTGTTCAAATTGAACCTGTGGTTTTCTCCCTTTAGGGTTCGTCGCCACAAGAAACGCTCTTTTATTATCATAGTCGCGTATATCGCGAACTAATTTACCTTTTTTTCTATCAATAAGTTCTTTCTCATAGCTCACCAGCTGTTCATTAGTTCTAATAAGGAAGCTTTGCAGTTCATCTTGCGATATAACGTTGGTTACGTTCTGACACAGCCCTTTAATCTCCTCCTTCAACTTCTGTTTCTTAAAGAGATCACGCTCCACTAATATATGCACCCACTCCAAACTGCAGTTATGTGCCGCGGTTATCCACCTCTCATGGAAAGTACGCTCTTCCGCAACAGTTAAGTCAAAGGGAGTAGATGGATTTTTGATAGCTCTAAGCCCCCGAGGAGTAATTTCCAACTCCTCATATCTCTGCATGCTTTGAAAGTTAAGAAAAGTCGCAGTTTCTTTAAATAACAACTTTTCTATTTGTGATAACATCTCCGATACTTCTGGATTCTGAAATGTGTCGGCTTTCTTGCCAACTCTAGAAAAGGGGTTCTGGTTCCATAATTTCCTGTCTTTAGTCCATTTGTTTAATACCCCATTTTCCGTATCATTAACATTAACACCTTCCTGACGAACAAACACCATGCCTGTAGCATTTGAACCAGCTGCAATTTCTCCACTTTTCAGTGCAGTATCCATATTCTTAGATAAAGTCTCCGAAGGAGTATCTAGGAAAATCCTAGGTAAACCAACCATGGAATCACTGGTCATATTTGATAAACCACAGCAACCAACAATAACAAATATGGTAAAAACCACAGCAGCAGTAATCCAGCAATTCCAAGGAAGGAAATTTATTCACCAATCAGCAGTAAAAAATCTCTAGCGCCTCGGCCAACAAGCCTTTAACAGAGTACATCCAATGAAGAAAGACTCACAGTTTATATACACATATACTTAATTGAATAATAGATTAATAACTTATATTACATAGTTAATTGAACCTTATTAAAACATAAAGCACAGTTTAACACACTTATACAAAGCTTTTCCAAAAGCATTCTTGATTCAAACCAACAGGATACATAGTATTAAATTTTAAAATCAAAAATGCCTCTTTTTTCTTAGTAATTGTTTAACTTGTTCATCTGTCACAAACTTTTTACATATTAACCTATCTAAAATTGTAGCCTGAAAACCTTCCACACTTCCATTATGTGCTTCATTAAAATGTACTGATACAGGACTAGACAATTTATAATTTTTAATGTCCCTTATGTGTTCTTTTATTCTACAAGCGAAACTTCTTTTCGTTTCCCCTATGTAGAATTTATCACAAGTACATTTAATTGAATATATAACTTTGACTATTACAAGTAAAACTATCATTAGTTTCAAAGTTCTTATTATTAATTTTATCAAATTTTTGTGTAACAAAACTGCAAATACTACATCTACCACATATTGCTGTCCCTTTTTCTTTTATTCTTCCCATTATTTCCAGTTTTGGTCTACGAAACCTACTATGTACAATAAAATCTTTAATATTTCTTCCCCTATTAAAAGAAAATAATAACTTCTTATTTTGTAAACAATCTACTTCTTTCTTTATAATATTCCAACTAGATTTGATCATATCTGTAATTTCATCAGATATGACTGAATAAGTAGTCGTAAAATAAATATTTTTATCCTGCTCACTCTTTTTATAATTATTATACCATATCCGACCACATTTCAGTGACTCACTATTTAATACTTTATTTAAACTCTCTCTAAGATACACTTCATCATATCCTCTCTCTTTAAATCTCAAAAAACTGTCTTCCAGTTCAATATTTCTATCTCTTTTCTCACTACACAATCTATTAATTCTATTAAATTCCGTATATGGAATAGATTTCATAGTGTGTCCTGGGTGAAAACTTTCACCATGCAATATATTATTGGTACTAGGAAATTTCCTATATATTTTAGAAATTACCTTCTTTCGGTGACTATCCCCTATTAATTCTACATCCAAAAAATGTACTTTTATGCCTTTTTGTAATCCATCAAATTTTATTCCTATATTATTAGCATTAATTTGACTAATAAATTGATCCACTAGGTCATAACCACCTTTACAGATAAAAATAAGATTGTCTATGTATCTATAATACTGTATAACATGTGTGCGAAAAAATTGATTAGTATAGATATATTCATGCTCAAATAAGCCCATAAACATGTTAGCATAGCACGGGGCAAATGGAGCCCCCATGGTTGTTCCTTGTTGTTGCCTATATAACTGACCATCAAATTCAAATATATTATTTTGAAGGCACATCATCATTAATTCAGTAATATATTCAGCCATAGGACTTTCACCTAAAAAATATTTCATAGCTCTAATACCATCACGATGTTTAATACTAGTATAGAGACTTACTACGTCTACTACTACAAAAAAACATTTTCTCATTCCATATAGTCTGATAGACTTTTGTCAGAAATTGAAAAACATCTTTTTCATCAACCTATCTTGTTATTCATACCATACTATTCCATACTGTTACACAGGGCTTATAGGGCTGAAGAGTCCCTACCGATACTGTTCCGTACACAGGGGGAGTGATGTGATGCCTTGTATAAGGTCACTCCAGTAAAAGGACAGTAACTAACATTTATGTTGAGTACTTCAGTTTTCTACAGTTTCTACAGTTTGTAGCAGTACAGTTTCTCAGACATCTGAATCTGGAGTGAAATCGCAGTGCAGGAAATCACAGTGCCATAACTTCTCCAAGAAAGGTGAGCACCATGATTACAAAGTCGTCCACTGCCAACTTCGTTTCACCAACTTCTTGAGTTACTACGGAAAACGTTTCCAGTCATCTGCAACAACAGCCTAATCACCTGTTCTCTTCCTAAGTGGTAAGAAAATTTTCTGTGTTACATACAGTATGGATGCCTTTAAAAGGTCATAACAGAATGGAATGTTGGTATAAACAGCATATTAGCAAATGTAAAACCTTATTAGGGCAAGTTGATGTACATGCATTATGTAAATGGGTTGTAATATTCGACTAGTATCTCAAACAAAACCATATGTGGTATGACAAATGATTATTGTGTAAATCATATGAAACTGTTTTCTGTATACAATGTCATAAAAATACAGTGCATGTCATTATTCAAAAGTTAGCTTGTATAGACAAACATTTTAATGGTAAAGAACCAGAAAAAGTTAATATGCTTACATTATGTAAGGTCACCACATGTGAAAGATTAATTTTAGAATTACACCAACAGTCAAATCAGTTATTGACAGAAACAATAGTACATCTTGTTACAAAAGAATTTAATAAACTTCTAAAAGACAGAATGAGTTCAGAAAGTTTAAACAAGTTATACAAACATTTTTCAAAAGTGCATAGGAATTTTAGATTAAGCAGAACAAGTTACTGAGAAATGTCAGGCAGCCCATGCAGCATTACAGGAAACTCTTGAGCAGCAGTTACAGGATAAAGAAAATAAATTAGCTGAACTAACAGAGACTGACTTCCTGCATATAACTGCTGAGTTTAAAACAAAACATTGCAAAAGAGCAGGAAACTACAGTTGATCTATGCAAAAAAGGCATATTTTACAATATGTTTGTGTTTTGAAAATGGTTAAGCATACATGTCAAGATCTGATGTATGGACAAATCATTCCCAAATGTTTTACTTTCATTTAATTAAAGCAAGACATTTATCAGTACTACAGTAAAGTGGAGTATATGACTACCATTCTCATAGCATAGTCAAAAGGAAAACAAAACAGTTCTAGTGCATAAAAATCAAATGAGAGTAGTTAATAATAGTAAAGATCTGAAGTCACAAGAGTCACACGCATGTATTTTCTTTTCATCTAAAGTACATCTGTTTACAATGCACAAGAGAAAAGGCAGACAGCAAATGTAAGTAATGTATATAAGCATGTGCTAGTTAAGCTAATATGTATTGTTTTTACAATTTTTTTATAATTGTATAGTAACACCACACCAGTTAAAGCTCTGACAGACAATTAAAAGAATAATAAAATCACATATGGTATTAGTCAAGCAGTCTTTGTAAAATGAATGGCAGGGCAGTTAAATAAAATAAAAAAATACTGAAATCCAAGTTGAAAAAATATGCAAGCTAATTGTAAAATAATGTCTACTTATGTAGTATAAATAGTTATAGAAATTACAAATACTTATTATAATTCTAAGTGCTTTACAACTGCATTCTAATATCAAGCTGCAAGTGTGTTGACAGATAATTAAAAGAAAAATACTAAAATGGTTAATTATGGTCTTCAGAGTCTAAAATGTGAACTCAGACCTTCCCAGGCTGGATAAATAGTTACAGGAAATGTGCAGATAAGGTAAAAAACAAAACTGATTGCCAGACAAGTGGCTTGTGTTTTTTTTTCTAAAACATTATTGTTATTAAAACATAATTAAGTGTTCACATACAGCACTATTTGGTAATTGTAATAAAATGGCACAGTTGTGCATACGTGTCATTAATAATCTGTTTTCAGGTAAATGATAAAAGTATAAAACCTCAGTTACATCAAGTACAGCCAGCAGATTGCCCATATTATACATACAGTTCAAATAAATTAAGCAGGAGGGTACACATAACTACTAGTAGTGGTAGACAGCAAAGGCAACAGAAAAAAATATATTCTGTCATTGGAAATAGCCAAAAATGATCAAATCAGACAAAGGTCCATAGTTTGTTAACCTAATGAAGCAAATGTATAACCAAAGTGTTGAGCTGACATGCATTCTATTCTCAAAGCATAAAGCAAATAAACAATATTGCAGTACTACAGGGGGAGGGACACTCTCTCAGTTTTACACTGACTGTATGAGCAGTATGCAGAAGAGTCTGAAATAAAGCTACAGGAAGAAAAATAATATCTCATTCCCTCTTAACAATACTCTTTTAGGGGAGGGGAAACAGGTATTAGTGCATTAGAAATACTGGTAAACAGATTAAACCTGACAGGCCAAGATATTTTACAAGTTGCTAAAAGCTAGTATGCTAGTTGTTATTGTATTGTTTACTATTAAATTATATTTACAACCTGTTAAACTGTAAAGCTATACAAGAGAGAGAGTAAAAGATGTAAAAAATGAGCAATACTGGTCACTATTTTTAATATGTTTTTGGCAAGACAATGTTGGTATGCAAAAAGCATGAATGTTTCTAATCGCTGGGTATGCAGTTTAATACCATGCCTTTGGTGGCAATTCTACTAGTCCAAGATTTTGCTTGATGTTAATGTTACTAAATTTGTAGACTAGACTAAATGTGCTTTACAGTTTTTGCATATACAGATGCAAAATATTCATTATAAAATGACTAATACTAGATTGAAATGCCTGAGTAGCAAACAGTCTGTGTAGATACATACTGCATAGGACACATTGTAAAGTAACAATTTCAAAAGTAATTTTTCAAGTTGTAATTTTATCACTGGTTTTAAGTTATAGTTTTATCACTGTTTTTTGGACCACCATTTTATCTGTACCGGTATTGGTTACGCCAGTTAGAGAAAAAATATATTAAAATATTGTACTCATACATCTAATGGACTAATATGTAAACAGCATTCTTCAGTGTATAAACCATGTCTTTTTTAAATCAAGTATTAAAAGCCCAGTTCAGTACTTTAAAATATTCACTTCACTGTCAACTAAAGTGTATGGGCAGTTTAGAAATATGATGGTTAAAATGACATTGAAACTATACATTTTTAACACAAAATAACGCTTGCAGTATCACATAGTTCTTGTCTCTTATAGATATTAGTCTATCTCTAATCTTTTTGTATAAAATTATTAATAAAAGTAAACAGTTAATTCAACAGTTGCAAAGAGTTAATGGAAGAGTTCTAAGTCATAAATTAAATTCTGTGATTGCAAAAAAAAAAAAAAAAAAACAAATTAATCAAGTTAGAAAATTAAATTATAGCAGACTGGTGAAATATTTTCAGAGAATGGTCTGCAAAAGAAAAAGTTGCTAGATACACTCAATTCTGGTATTAATACTTAATATCATTGTAGTAACTGTTGAAAATTGCATTTTGACTTGTTGTATCAAAGGAAAACTAAAGGTTTTGTTTCCTAATGTGTTTTATATATTGTTTTAAAATAAAGAGAGGGAATTGTTAGAGTGTGAACTGTAAATAAAAGATTGAAATTAATTATGCTGTAAATATGCTGAAAGATATAACATAGAATAAAAAGTTTGGTTAAATGTCGGAATATAGCTTAGCAATGTAACATTGGCATCCATACCCCTGGCTGAAATAAGTGGAAAACAAGGAACATCTATTAATAGACATAAGATATTTGCTGAGCAGTTTGGTTCTTACAGATGATTCCTTTCAGATTTCTGTTATTGGACATTTTTGTAAAATCAGCAGAAAAACATTTCCTGATTTTCACATCAGCAAAAGTGCTTAAATGGTTTCACAGAAGGAAAACAGGAAAGTCTATTTCCTTAAACAAGTTTAAAAGTAAAATATCAGTAGAACAGATGTTTCCGTATTAAGCCCAAAAAAGATACCAAAAGGAAAGACAGGATCTTAAGTGTGTGACTAGAACATTATATAAGAACTGTAAATCAAGTTATATTAGAGGTATTTGGTAGGAACACACTTGTTCCGAGGTATAGTATTGGAGAAGCAGTTATAATCTTCCATTACCAATCAAAAGTAAAGTCTTGGTACATTTATACTACAAACTGACAGAAGAGTACATGTCATTTGTTACAAGAATAAGTTATTTATTTGTAACTGTGCTTACAGTAAAATAGTACTGTGCTGCAAAATATATTTCCTTATTAATGCAGGTTGCAAGGCTCTGTGTTTAAACAAACTGCAAATACAGTTATGCAAAACTCTGTGTTAACCAGACTTTGATTCAACAGTATACAGCCAGCAAGACGTTGTACCTTAACAAGACTTTGGTTCCAGTCCAGTCCAGCAAGTACAGCACAGCAGCACTTTACTTCAGAAATGTTTCAGATACCACTACGGTTGATGTGAGCAGTGGACCTCATACAGTACACTTAGGAATGTGTACTGTGTGTACCATGGCATAAATATGAATCTATGCCCATCCATGGATGTCAGTCGCACACACACACACGCACACACGCACACATGCACACACGCACACACACACACACACACACACACACACACACACACACACACACACACACACACACACACACACACACACAAACAATACTCTTCTCTCACACTCATTTGCCAGGAATGGGAGTAGAACCCCTCCTTATCTATTTATTGTTACTACATTGTTATGCATCTATCGCATGCGCCATGAAGGTTATGGGGTGCCACTTGTCCAAAGCTACTTCTAATGTGCGGGACATCACCAGGTCTTGCAATTTATGGCAATGGGGGATGTGCTGGGTGAGAGAGGCCACAAAATACTCCAGCATGTCCTATTGATTGTGAGGATGAGGTTGAGGTATCTGGGACATGTTGTGTGGACAGATTGGTGTCCTCAGATGTAGCATTCCTGACAGGGTTGGTTCATACATGGCTTTGTATTTCAGGCATAGATTACACCAAAGTAGCCAATATTAGACAGAGATTCATTGCAGTTGTTGGAGTCTGTCCATATGGGCCAAATGTGTAGTACCTAAGATCCTCTTTGTGAGGTTCATTTGCAGCCTCTCCTGATGTTGCTGGTGTCCAATAGGATACATGGCAAATGGGCCATAGTACACATTGATTGGCCTACTGATGGGTGTGTACAGGGAAACACTGTCCTTTTACTTTCCAGATTCTACACCTTGAGTAAGAGAAGTGACACATGGAAGGACGTTTGGAAGACAGTGGCACTGTGGTGGTCACCATACAACTCACTGTTAACTTGTGTTCCCAGTTATGTTATACCAACATCAGTGTTCAGTGGACTACCATCAATGTATTATTTTATGGGAACCATGTCGTACTCAAAAGGGGATGGCAGCACATTATCTGGCATTGAGCTTATGTCCAGGGTTCTGATAACAGTCGTAGGTCTCAGAGTGGCCTTTGTGAAGGATGTCAACCTTGCATGGGGGGTAATAATAGCACTCACCTTGTAGTCATCTGCAAACATTGTTAGCCAGGGCACCTTCGTATTGGGCTAGTCCTCTGAGGTGTGGATCCCAAACATGAGGGAACCCAGGTCCACAACCTGTGAGACTCCACTCATGGCAGTTCAGTAGTCTGACATGGAGTCCACTGCTTTCACACTGTGGGTTCTATCTGTGAGCTGTTTTGCAGGCCACCTACTGATGTAGGTGTGGCTGCCTACCTGACTGTGTTTGTGTATGATTCCTGAGTAGGGAGCAATATCCAAGGATTAGATCGGCCTATCTTGATATCTATTCCATACTGTCACATAGTTATTGCATATGGCACAATGCTTATACGGCTGCAGAGTGTCCCTCTACAGTGAATGGCAACTGTGGGCCTTGTAATGTGGACACTGGGACATGTACTGGGTGGGCAACAGCAAAACATAGCAAGACTCACCCCTCAATAGTATGATTCTCACAAACACACACACACACACACACACACACACACACACACACACACACACACACACACACACACACACACACACACACACACACACTTGCCGGACTGAGATTATAACCCCCTCCCAATCTATTTACTCCTACTAGAGTGTTACACATTTATCATATACCCCATGGAGCTTATAGGGTGAAGGTTGTTCAATGGTGCTTCTAAGGTGAGGAACATCACCAGCCCTTGTACAGTATGGCAATGGGTGATGTACTGGGTGAGACAGGCCACAAAATACTTTAAACTACACATATACACACTTACACAGATTTGTCAGAACTGGGATTAGAACTCCTACCTAACTAGTTATTTGCACTATAGTATTACACGCACGTCACAGAGCCTATGGGGCTGATGTCTGATGAAAGGGACTTCTAAGGTGACTGATATCTGCAGGACTGCTAAAGTATGGAAAGGGGAAGTGTACTGGGTTTGAATGGACCCAAAAGCTTTTACTTGTAAACACACACACACACACACACACACACACACACACACACACACACACACACACACACACACACACACACACACACACACTCACACTTTTACATTTGCCAATACTGAGATTAAAACTCCTGTCTAACTAGTTATTTGTACTACAGTGGTATGCAGTTATCGCACGCACCACAGAGTTTATGGGGGTGAGACCTGACGAAAGGCATGTCTAAGGTAACTGATATCTGCAGGACTGCTAAAGTAGGGAAAGGGGAAGTGTACTGGGTTTGAAAGGACCCCAGAGCTTTACCTTATAAACACACACTTTTACATTTGCCAGGACTGAGATTAGAACTCCTACCTAACTAGTTATTTGTACTATAATGTTACACAGTTATTCCATGCACCACAGGGCTTATAAGGCTGAGGCCTGATGAAAGTGACTTCCATTGTGACAGACATCTTCAGGACTGCTAAGGTGGGGCAATGGGTGGGGAAGGCCTGTTCATTTATATATCCTACTGACATTTCTCTAAGTGTATGAGCATACCCTGTGAGACCTTCTATAGTGCATGTGGGACTCCATTCCAGGGATTGTTGTACTCCAGTCCAGTTTGTTTTGTGCTACAGCCATACCTCTCAACCTGTTGGTGCAGGATATCTGGTGATAGCCTATCAGAATGGGGGACAATGGGCCATAGGGTGTTTGTGACTATTTATCTCAGTAATCTATGGGTTGCTAGGATTACAGGGCTTGTTTTAGCAGACATATGACATATATGCCATTTGACACTGTCATGTCTTGTTTCAGTACCTCGTGACATACCTCCTCAGATCATCACAGTGATTTATTAGAGGAATACAGGATGGATGATGCACACACCAGGATTATGGGCAAAATGCTAAACATTCTTGCACAATCCAGCCTGTTGAGAGGTATGCCTACAAGCAATTGACTGCTGGTGCTGTGGAAACAGTCCAGCACCTTGGTGATATATTACAATGGTGGACTCTCTGTGAATTTCTGTTGTGTCCTGGTCTGATTTCCAGCCTACAGTTAGGTAATATAAGTCAGAGAGGTGACAGGCAAACACCAGATAGATTTGTAGGGGATAATATATGTGGGGAGTGTGGGTCAGATATGTTTGCCTATAGCTACCAGTACTTTGCATGTGGGCCTTCTCAATGGTTGACTGCACTTGAAGGGTCTTGTGTATGTCAGACTGTTTGACCAGCCTGGAAGTGTGTGTTTGTCTGACATATATGTATGACCCACCTCATTTAGCTTGGATGGCCACATTTTGGGGTCAGGATGTTGCATAGGATGAGTGATCAGTGAAGGGTGTGTTACTCCCCATGGCTCTGGGCCAGGGTTCTGTGGGTGCAGACATGTCACCATCTTCCAGGATTAGGACTGCTTGCAATGAGTGTATTCCCATCTTTAAACTCCTAGCCCTGCCTGTCGACTGTATAGAGTATCACAGAATGTCCACACCCATGACTCATATATCTTGTTGTTTACACAAACAAGTGCGGTTTTCAAGGACAAGTGTTTTGCAAGTCATTCATGGTTGAAGTCAAATATTACTTACAGTTGACATTGCAGTTTCAGACTTCGTACCCATCAGACATTCCATTCTACTACAATCATTCCATCAACTTTATAACATTATTAGAGCAGTAGTTCAAAGGTGTACTTCTCTTTGGACCTTTTCATGACTTTTTCTGGATTTCTGTCTCTCTGACACTGGCAGGTTTGCTCCTAGCAGTTAGCAGCATGGCCTTCCTTTGCCTTTTATAGGCTGAGTTATGTTAGTGCTATGGACCCCATGACACTCCTTAACAGGGCACTGTGGGTGAGGCATAGGCATTTGCCAGAGGCCTGTAGGCCAGGTGTGACAGATAGGCCATCTGTAGCAAGGCAGTACATTCTGATGCTCATATGTTCCCAGGCTGCTGGCAGTAGACAACCCTGGGATGGTACCAGTAAGTTGACTGTGGGTGTTACTGACAAACTGCTTTCTGTTTGTGTTGAGGCATCACTCCAGTTAATGGCTGGATGCTGCTTAAGGCTAGGGACATGTTACTGCATTTCTGCGGGATTATGGGGGGGGGGCATCTGTACACAATACATATCTGCAGAGACTGTGCTGACATTTGCTTAACATTTTGGTCCCATTTAGCATAGTGGTGTGCTGTATCTTATCTTTGAGACTACAGGCATAACAGTATCAACCACAGGTCAGATTGTTCTGGCATAAACATTTGTAGTTTCAGGCTTCTTACCTTTCAAAGCCATACTGCCACTGCCAGATCTGCTGTGATATCTCTGTGTAAACATGTGTAGGTGGGGATCTCATGGATGTCGCCATGTGGGGGCCATTGCCAGACATTTTTGTATGGTTTTCTACAGCTGATCTGCTGTTTGAGGCTAGGGGTGGGTATAGGACCCCCACTTTGACATCCATGCATGTCACTTATGACCCCCTCAGTTATTTGGCTCAACACATATACTGCAGTGGTATTTATCAACTAGGGTGGTACTTCATGGTGTGGGTAGACCAGTACTGGGGATACACTTCCTGCTGTCCCACTGAGCTGTCAGTTGACTGCTGCTATCCCCTTGCATGCTTGATCAATACCATAGATATGCTATCAGAACATTCCACGCCATTCATTTATTTTGCTAAGGAGACTGGCTTACCTTGTGCCTGTGACTGTTGGAAGGATGGTGCTTGAGAGCTGACTATGTCAGATGCATGCAGTACACTGCCTATACATGGTAAGGTATAGCTGGTGTGATGCTTGGCATTAATTTTACTGTGTGTGCGAGTCAAAGAGAGAGATCAGTCCCTGGGGCCCTACAGTGTCAGTGTATGTGCTATGGGTTGCCTCTTTGCCAAGGCCAGAGCATACTGCTATGTGGCCCTTCCCCATTTTGTTCCTGCTGTTTCTGTAGGAACATATTGTGTAGCATGGCACATACTATGAACATGTGTGCATATGTGGCTGGAGAGTACTGCAAGGCTCCACTGGATGTGTCAAGGCAGTGGAACCGTGACTTGATCATCCCAAACATACACTCTATAATGATCCTGGTTTGTGCGTGTGCCTCATTATGGCATTCTTTTGTGGTGTCATTTCTGATGGGTGTCATCATCCATGGCTCCAGTGTGTAGCCAGCATCCCCCACCAGATGGCCATATGGGATGTCCCCACTGGCAAATGCCCAGTACAGCTGTGACAAATGCCAGATGTGGGAGTCGTGATAGCTTCTAGGGCTGCCAGCACACACATTCATGATAATGCGCTGGGCATCGCACATGACCTGGCAGTTAATGGAGTGGAACCCCTTGTGGTTTAGGTAGACCCTACCCCAGTCACTGGGTGGTGCTTTGATGTGGATGCTTGTACAGTCTATGGCATGCAGTACCTCCACGTATTCTGCTACATGATGGAAGAGACGCATATTGCTGGTCCTCTCCTCACGGGTGCTGGGGAAGTACACATGCTCAGTGGCATCTGGTCGCATGGCATCCAGGAACTGGTGGAGTTTTCTGGATGCAGATGGCTGTGAGACCCCCATGATATCCCCAGTTGGTCTTTGGAAAGTACCTGTAGCTAGTATTCTTAAGGCTACACATACCTTGGTATCCACTGGGATGGGTTCCCCTCTGTTGCTTCTGGCACTGATGTGATGCTGGCACAGCTCAACAAGTTGCTGAAGTATGTCCATGTCCACCCTGTAGTGGTCTACTATCTCCAGATCATGTAACCCCTGGTAGGTTACCCTGGGTCTGAACACTCTTTTCCACCTCCTTGGTTTGAGTTGGTTGTCAGCATTATCCTCCTCACCACCCTCAGTCTCTAGCACATGCTGATAGATCAGAGCAACAGCAGCCCCTAACATGTTTTGTTAGTTTTGTCAGTTTAAAATTCCCCTAAATGTGTACACCAGTGGTGTAGAGTTTGTGGGAAAAAACAGACTGAAAGGTGTTTGCATAGTTTATAGTAGTGTGCTGGGCTGCTGCCTGCGTAATTAGCTGACTTTGATACATTCCACCTGCCAGCTATGGTTGTTCTCCTTGATTGCCTTCCTTCTACTGTTTCCCCTTACCATTTCCTCCCTTTTTAAGTCCCGATGTGTGCCGTGCATACCAGGTGCTCAATTGTAAATAGTTCTGTATTTCTGTTGGTTTTTTGTTTTTTTTTAGGCCCAATGCATGCCACCCACACCCATTTAGCTAAAGTAAACAGTTTTAAGCAGAGCTGGCCCTGTCTGGATGCGAACACGCTCTGCATTTCATGGAATAAGAAAATACAGCCTCAAGCACACCCCCTTCCTTAGCTGTGCTTAGCTAATGGCAAACACGGGCCACTGAGCTCCAGTGTGCTTACAGCAAGCATGACACACTCCCTTTTCATGTTAGCTGCTCCTACTGTCTACATGTTGTGTTGGAGCACCTACACGGTTAGGTGCAGTCTGACACTTAGAATAAATTTGTGATAAAGTATAACTCCCCTCATTTGCATACACCACTGCCTTACTCCATAGTTACCACACTTACACTGGGCCCTTCCCCTTAGCAACCACTATTCCCTGGTATTGTTTTCATTTTGCATGCCATTGACTATAATGGCAAAATGTAGATTTCTGTAAAAAATGACTCCCCCCTTTTTTTATTTTCAGCACAATCCTGTTGGTGCGCCACTGCCCTATGCCTAAATGGCCGAGATCGGCCAAAAAAAAAAGTTTTATTTTAAAAAATTAAAATTATTTTTCATGCCAATGGCCACATATTTGGCTATTGGCATGTCTGCTAAATATAATGCATGCTTTCATTCGAGTTGTTATGCCTCCATTTTCCTATTTGCAGAAATGTATTCAGCTAGTAACTGAATACATTTCTACTGGTTACACTATTCCTGCATGAACACCTGCCTGCTTGCTGAATCGCTAATTCACCTCATTTGCATGATTTTCACCAGCAAATGAGGTAATCAGCATAAGGCAGTGGTATCCATGCAGGAATAGTGTAGGAGCTCTCTTGCACATCCTGGGAGCCCGTTGCTGAATCGCTCGATGGACATATTACATGCAGCAGCTCCTGCACTATTCCTGCACATCACGCAGGCTTAATGAATCCCTGGGCCTGTTTTCTGTGGAGGTCAGGGGAGAAAAGCTCCATCAACACAGTACAAATTTTTTTAAATTCTGTGGAGGTCTGGGGAGAAAAGCTCCATCAACACAGT